>NC_026004.2:15032594-15288026 GCF_000442705.2 Elaeis guineensis | reverse complement strand
GATTATATTAGAAGCCAAGCATGTGCAAAGCATAACAAAAAATTAATCAAAAAGTGCATAGGATTTGAGAGATAAGGGAGATAAATCATGTGATTTAGAGAAAAGATATCAATTTTGTTTCTCTTATAATTTTTTCTTTAAAGTTCAATATGTCTGAGATATGGATGAAGTCTAATTAGTTTACGTTTAGATAAATACATGTTTATAAAAGTACATAAGAGATTGAGATGCAGAAATAAATGGAAGTGTACATGATTGTATATTTAGCTTTTAATTATATTATCCTATATATGTAATTGAAGAGAGAACTAAGAGTATTGTGACCATAAAATTTGAACAATGTAGTCTAGCTAAATGGGCAAATTCCTCTCCTCTCTTATTTAATAATCAATATGGATGTGAAGATCGATGAAGTTGCTGCCTTGGTGGGTGCTTTTATTAGGAATACCAATACTATATTGAATGGTAATATGATATATAAAGGTTCTGGTTAAACTTCCTACAAAGGGCTTGTTTGGATTCTTCTATAGAATTGGGTTGAAAAATTCTACAGGATACATGGATTGGATCGTCTATTTAATTGTGGCCCTATATTAACCAAACACCATGCAGCCTAAATCCTATGGAAAGAAAGAAAAGATCTCCATAGGTCTTTTTCAATTCCTACCATCCAATCGTTGGGATTTGTGTTAGGTTTAGATAGGCTCTTAGAAAATACAAATTAGATGGGCCAACAAGTTTGATTTCTATAGAATTTTTCCCCTTTTAGCTAAATACTATTGGAATATCCAACAAGGGTTAGGTTGTGTCTTTCATGTGAAAAATAATTCATGTTCTTTCGCAATGTCAATTGTTGGATGGCACAATAGCTGCTCCAAGAGCTGTGCAAGTTTGCTAGGAAAGATATTAGGATGCTTTGAAAGCTATGCATTAAAACTGGTATGGCGCAATCCAATGATTGACATAGCAAAAGAAGATCAATCATTCTTTCACACAAAAAATACAAGCCGAACCCATCCAACAAGAGCATAAGAAAGAAAGTAAAAGGTCTTGCTAACACAATTGGATGTGAGATCGGCTATTGTTGAGACAAAATCACATTAGTCTTGCATAACCAAAACAAGTAATGCTGTGGCATCTTAAAAATAGAATACAATATTTTGTGACATTTATTTTGAATGCTAATAAAGATTTTTCAATAAATTTACCCTCAATCTGTTGTCATGGACACGGACAAAAGTTTACCAATTTTGAGTGATGATTGTGGGTACTTTTGCATGGTATGCAGTTAATTCAATATGGTATATAATTATTCTAGAATGCATATAACTAATCCAACATCATACTTAGTTAATTTATCATGGTACACAATTATTCTAACATGGTCTATAATTATTCTAGCATCACGTATAGTTAATTATATTAGTATATAATTATCATAATATATAGTTAATCTAATATGGTATATAATTAATCCAACATGAATTAACTATATACCAGGGTAAAATATAACTTAGATACCATACTTATTTAATAGTTACAATATTGGATTAATTATATACTAGGATAAAATAACTATATACTATATTTATCAAATTGTGTATCATGATAAAAATAATTGTGTATCATATTGAATTACTATGTACCATGTTAGATTAACTATATACTAGGCTAAAATTGTATACCACGATACTTATTGTATATCAAGGTAAAATATTATGTATTATGTTTATTTAACTGTGTACCATGATATACATTAATCATGTATCATATTGGATTAATTACTTATGAAACTAAAATAACTATTGTTGGAGGTGATTTCATACTAGCCGAACGCATGGGCAAGTGGAAGATCCAAACAAGTTCGAACCTTGCCAAACCCACTTTTCGATCGAACCACCTTAGTGGTATTATCAGCCTCTTGACTTTGGCCGTCGATCCTAGTTACTAGCACCAGAGGACACTCCTACCAACCATGTCATCGGCTGATCCAAGATCCTCTCGTCAGATGCAACCTGATCTAGAAATCCCACGTTCTTTTTCAAATTCAAGCAACCACAATATAATAGCTAGCCAAGAGCAGATAAGGAAAAAATAATAGATATATCTCATATGATAAGTCAAAATTAACCATTTGAGCCAGCATTCCAACAAGATAAGAGATAACAAATATATCTCTCTTGATAAAGTAGGAGATAATAGACGAATCTCGTCGATAAGTAAGGCTAATCGTTTCTGATTCTTCTTCCCTCTCAAGCTCTTCAGTCTCTACCTATAAATGAAGGGCTACAGGAGACTTCTAGGTATGAAACCTCTTTTCTCCAACATGCTCACTTCTTTCCATCTATGCCAGAGATCTTACTTGAGTGTTGGAGAATCCCTATTGGAGCCAATTTTAGTTGGAGACTTTTTTTTGCAAGTCTTGCCGTTGCCTTCCTACCATCATCAACATATCATTGCCATCCGACTCCAACCAATCCAATCCAAGGATAATAGATTAGTGCCAAAGGAAGGATCCAGGCCCATTTATGGAAAGAAGCAAGCATCTAGTCAAAGAAGCTTCATCATGTCGTCCAAACACCATCGAGATCTTGATGATCAAACCATCAGATGCTGATGAAATCTAGGCCAGCATCTCCAAATCAACCAATATCAATTAGATCCAATTGCCTCAATCAACGCCCTCCAAACTATCCTAATCGGGTTGGAAATCAGGGGGGTTGTGATCCAAACAAAAAAGAAGATATAAAAATTCCTCAATTTTCAAATCATTTTTATGTCCTCATTTACATTTCAAAATTTGAATTTTAGAACAGAATCCAAATGAGGAGGGAGATCATGGCATTCAAATAAGGCTCCAAATGCGGAAGGATATCATGTAAGAAAGGGAGATCCAAGCAAGAAAGGATATCACGACATCAAAAAAAGGAATAAAATTATAAAAATCTCTATCATGATAGACTCACACTTCCTCCTCTAGATTTTTAAATTCTTAGCATGATCCAAAAAAATCACAAAAATTTATGGAGGCACATCAACCCCACATCATCTTGAACAAGGCCTCTAACAGCCTCTCCATTATTGATAGTTCTATTGACATGACCAAATCTGATTTGTTCAACAAACTTGATACTATTGCTAGACCCAACACCAAGGAATTTATGGAGATGCTCACAGCCATAGCTGATATAAGCATGATTGGCTAGTTCAGAGTGGGTTCCTACTTTATCGATCTCGATCCTTCAAAAAGAGAGAGAGAGAGAGAGGATGGTCGGAGTACCTCTTGAAGCACCACCTCAAAGATCTAAAAAAAAAAAGAGAAAAAAAAAGCAGGGGCTTGCCTATCTCGACAGCCTATCTCCCCATGGACTGAGAAGACTGCCAAAAAAAAAAACCCTTGCTCCCTGGGTGTGTTTAATGCCCTCTCTAGTGTGGGTGGCGGTGGTCGAATTGACCATAAGCTAATCGGGTGTGCTCAATGCCCTTTTCAGCATGGGTGGTGTGGTCAAATCAACCACAAGGCTGCAACAATGCCAACACCACCCTCCGCACCACCTCTCCATCTTCAGCATCCTCTGTGGCAGCATCTATGATCGTTCAGATCCTCGATAGAGTTCCAGAGTCCAGCCACTGGCAGCCAAAACCTTGGAGACTATGTCGAGTATATGTAGAGTATGAAATGGTCCGACAGCATGGGTTGACATGAACTCGATGAGCAGTAGAGCACATTGTGACCTTAACCCATGGAGGCATGAGTGCCCTGAGTTGTCACCACCATGGAGATTGAGGAGTTCGGCGATGGGGTCTTCTACTATGAGTATCTCAACAACAATAAGGAAAATTGAAGCCACCCAATAAATGATGAAGATGGCATGATAGTTCTGGGGCTCATCTTTGGATGATTTGTGTTATGCGGCGATGCAACCATCGAGGACTTTAGATCTGATTCCAATCGCAAACCTCCATGTGACCTAGCCAAGATCTCGAGGGCCTACAGTGAGATTTATGCAATGAGACAGCTGATCAATGATGATCAAAGAATAATTTGGTGGAACCAATCCATTGGAGCTGATGTCATCATCCCTCACCCCTATGCAAAATCATAGACTGAGTCACATGCAACATTGACTAGGCTAGTGCACAATGGATCTAGGAGTATTGAAACAGATCTTCACTTTGAGCGAAGCCAAGCCTGGGCCTTTGTCAAAAATCTTGGTCTAGGATGGAAAAATTAGTAGGGATCTCCTAAACAGTATGTCCAATTCGAAGCCCAGATTCTGATCAATCCAAAGCCAGAACCAGGCCAATCTGAAGCCATAATCAGATCAATCTGAAGTCAAAATGAAGACCAATCTGAAGCCAAAATCATACCAATCTAAAGTCAAAATGAAGACCAATCCAAAATCCAGAATTAGACCAATTCAAAGCTAGAACTAGGCCAATCCGAAGCCAAAATCAGACTAATCTAAAGCCAAAATGAAGGTCAATTTAAAGCCCAAAATAAGGCCAAATCAAAGCAAAAATAAGTCTAAACCAAGGCAAACAATAAGAAAGAGCCAAGCAAAACCCAAGGGCTCTAAAATAAAACTCACAACTCTCATGATAAGAGGCTTTCAAGCCCCATCAATTATTCTATTTTCTTTTTATGGGACAACGCATCTTTAAGCACCCAAGCCGACATAAAGGTAGCCCAAGGCCTATACCATTAGAAAACCAACCTCAAAAGGTCAAATATCACAAGAAGGCTGAGGTTATCAGAAGTCCAATCTAGTCAAATTGAGGTTAAGCTATCAAGCAAAAAGCCAAAAAGACCAAGGCTGAACCCCTGAGAGCCAGCTTCATAGAGGCCAAGCTGCCAAGGTCGATCGATCCAAGCCAACCTAGGGAAGTTGACCCAACAAAACCAACCTGGAAAGGCCAAGGTAACTAGCCAAACTCTTTTATGTGGGTCACAAGCAATGTAAGATTGGATTGAAGATCTAAAGACTTAGATCGGTCTGAAGCTCAAAAAGCCTTTGATCGGCTTGAAATCAAAGGAGCCTTTGATTGGCTTAAAATTGAAGGAGCCCTTAATCAGCTTAAAATCAAAAAAGCCTTTGATCAACCTGAAATTGAAGGAGCCTTTGATCGGCTTAAAATCAAAGAAACATTTGATCAGCTTAAAATTGAAGGAGCCTTTGATTGATTTAAAATCAAAGGAGCCTTTGATCGGTTTGAAATTGAAGGAGAAGCAAACGCATGTGTCCCATATCTTCGACAGCTTCGACTTGATATACTGCTTTGTCTGAACCAACTCTAGCTCAAACTTAAGAGTTGAGGGGCTTATGTTGGGTGATTTCATACTAGCCGAAGATATAGGCAAGTGGAAGATCGAAACAAGTTTGGATCTTGCCAATCCCACCTTTCGATCGAACTATCTTAAGTGGTACTATCAGCCTCTTAACTTTGGCCATTGATCCCAACTTCGGCCATCAATCCCAATTACCAGCACAAGAGACACCCTTGCCAACCATACCGTCGATCGATCCGAGGTCTCCTTGCTGGATCCAATCTGATCTAAAAATTTCACACCTCTTTTCAAATTCAAATGACCATGACATGATGGCTAGCCACAGAGATAAAGAAGAAGATAATGAGCATATCTCATCTGATAAGTCAAAGCCAACCATTTAAGCTAGCATTTTCAATGAGACAAGAGATAGCAAATATATCTCTCATAAAATAGGAGATAATAGGCGAATCTCATCATATAAAGTAAAAGTAACCATCTGATTCTTCTTTCCTCTCATGGCTCTTCAGCCTCTATCTATAAATAAAGACCTATAGGAGACTCCAAAATATGAAACCTCTTTTCTTCCTACACACTCACTCCTTTCCATCTGTGTCAGAGATCTAACTTGACATCGGAGGGTTTCCACTAGAGCCAACTCTGGTTGAAGACTTTTCTTACAGTTCTACCATTGCCATCATACCATCGTCAATCGTCGTCACCACCTGGCTCCAGCCAATCTGACCCAAAGATGGATTGCCGCAACAACTATTTATCATGTTTAATGATATACCATGATTCCTTAACTGTGTACCAAAATAAAATAATTTGATATCATGTTATTTATCATTAGTATTATAATCATTAACCTGTGTACCATGCACATTGGGATTAACTTCTATACCCCATTTAAATTAACTATATACCTAGTAATGACCTTCTATACTATTTTATTTAACTATATATCATTTTTATTTAACCTATGCACCATTATTTGATTAATTATGTGCCAAGGCTAAAATAACTATATACCATATTTGTTTAACTATGTACCATGATATTTTAACTATATATTATATTGAATCATTGTGTGCTAGATTAAAAGACTATATATTCATGAGTATATTAATTATATACATTAGATTAATGGTGTATGATATTTCGGAGGATGACATTATGCTATCCATCAATTCTCTCCTAGTCATGACAAGTTGACTAATTAAGCTGCTCAGTATGTCACCATGCAATCACAAGGAAAGGAAAACTAAATGCCTATTGTACGTATGTTAGCTCAAACTATCAAAGTTATTATACATGGCTTGACAACAAAAAAGCCCCCTCAATGAAGCAATTACAACCCTCAAGGAACTTCAACATTGTATATCCATATTCAATCTATTATCTTCATAGTTCAGCTTTACCTACACTTAAGTTTGACACCATCTCCAATATATTCATAGCCAAAGTATGGACCTATGCTTCCTCATAATTGCAAAGATAAATTAAGGAGACAATCTTATCCTAATAGAGATTGATCGGAGAAGTGTGAGTTTTCATCCAACTTTACCTGAAGATCATTTTGGAAGGAGGTGATGGGAAGGTGGGTGAAGGGAGTTAAAGGCAAGTCTTTGGGGCCAAGAATGATGGCGAAGAGGCAAGGAAGGCAACATTGGGCCAAAGCACAAGGACGGTGATGACGCACTTAGGATTGGAGTCATTAACCTACTTGGAGATCTTAGCAATGGTATCGAGGGGGTTGATAGCGGTAGCGATGGTGTCCAGGAGAGGACAGTGAGGAAGCAGATGGAGAAATGGAGGGAGTTGAGGGAGAAGATAAGGGAGATGCCAGGGAGGCAAGGCTAGGAGTGGTGGAGGAGATGGGAAGCGAAGCTAAAGGAAGGTACAGGAGTGGCTGGAGTCGATGTTGGCAGGGATGAGGTGATAGAGGAAAGCAGCGATGCAGTGAAAGAGAAAAAGGAGAATGAAAATGCTAGGTCAGAGAGGAAGGTGAGGGGGATGGAGGGAGCGGTGGATGCTTTGGGTAATATGTGGATATCATCACCATTGGAGGAAGAAGAGAAAGAGCAGTTGCTATCTTACACTGCATCTAGTTGGCCTAAATTTGATTGTGATTGATATTGATTGGCAATTTGATGTTGTTTAGAAGTTCGAGTGGATAGAGCACTCTATAAGGATATTTTTGTTTTTTCATGCTTAAAATCTCATTGGGGACCGTAAGTTATAAATGGTCCATCTATGGACTGAAAATGGTTAGTAAGGACTTTTTGTTATAGTGCAGTCCATAGAAGGACCGCGAAATAAATATCCACATAAAAATATATGCTTAGCTAGTTCTTATCCTCCTATTTTCAGCTTTAGATAGACTATTAACCAAGAGTGATTACTAAGATGTGGTTTTTGAGACTGATAGAAGATGATGGTGTGAAATGTGGGAACTATTGCCATATTATATTGCTCCAATATCTCATAAAATATTTAAACATTCCACATTATCCTGAATTTCTTGTTAAACTTCCTGAGCAAGGGCAGAATCACTCATATATATGATTTCTTTGATCTTTGGACATGAGCAGCACTGCAAAATTTGGTTGCATAAAATATATCAAATTATATTAAGATAAGAGAAGCAACTGATTAATCTCAACACATCTGATACATGCACTCTTTTATATCCATCTCCTTGTTCTCAAGTCTCAACATAGTAAAGGGATGAATAGAGGTCATACTCGCAAACTAATCATGAACCTTTTAGAATGTGATAACTTACACTTCTTTGCTGATTGTGGACTCTTGTTGTGTGTGTCTCTTCTCTCTCTAACCTCATCTACAGATGAGGGCTAATATGTTCTATCACTCAAAATAGAACTTCTATATGAATCCTCATTTTTCACCTGCTTCTCAAAGAATTAACTCAGAAATGAGGGACTATAAAATCCCATATTATTCTACCCTTTCGTCCTTATGAGACTGGAGTGTTAGATTTGAATTTCCTCATTATTTTCTATATATTAGAATAAATGATAGTAGCCCTAGTATAGGTCTGATACCATTTGTTCGAAATATAGCATTCGTGGTTATTATGTTTTCCTTTCCATTTAATAGTCTACACTATCCTTACAATGGGCGAATTACCCCATACCATAAACTTCAACTCCATGCATGTGCTCTTACAAGTCACAATTGGTGCAACAGTGAAAATTCTTTACATGATGATTTCAAGCTTAATCATAGAACAGTGCATCTTATATTCTTCACATAATATATTCCTCAATCACAATTTTTTATTCAAGCTACATTGCATTTGCCCTTTCTTTTTTACATATACTTGGATTGCTTGATAGATGTTGGTGGATGAGTTGGGAAATAAAAGACTTAAGCTTCTAGGCTTGAGCATGTAGTATTTCTTACTATCAGTGTTAATTATCCTCTACTCAGTGTAAGTTTGCAAATGGGCTCCAACAAGACACCACTTTGGTATGCTTTGAGGCACATGGTATTGCTTAAAGATGTTAATTGCCTTTACCAGCAAGCCTTGGTGGATTTACAAGTCACAACTTTGTAGAGCCCTACAACAAACCAAACTTCTTGAATTTGCCACTTGCATGTAGGAAATCAAGAAAAGAGAGGGTAGAAAATGCAATGAACTAAAATTGAAACTTTTGCATTACAACTTATTCAAATTTCACCCTTATATAGATCTCATATAATGCCTAGCTAGAATGAGAGGAAAGTGGAACCAGGAGGGGCAAGGGGTATTCTCCAATGAAATAACATAACAAAGGAAAAGATTAAGAATAAGTTTATGCACCTATTGGGAAATGCCTATGGGATTGTAGTTTGATGATATGAACACCTCAAAAATAATGACAAGCCTTTTATTACATTTAGACCTCAGCAAAGAGAAGTCTCATTTATTATATTTCAAATTTGGATTGCACCTTCTTTAAAATTGAAATGAGTTCCTAGACATGATACCTTATACATACAACACATACAAAGACACAAATAATATATGCATATTGCAAGAAGGGTGAAGAGTGGTTTGATCCCAAGATTGCAATTCCAAGATCAATACACAAATAAAGCCAACCCTTCATTGGTGAAGGAAGTTCCCTCCAAGAAATTTTATTAATATGCCAAAAACTATCCCCATACAATATACTAGATGAATGCATGTATAACATGACCTTAACCCTAATTCAGCATTAAATCAAATACAAAATCATTCTTAAAATATGACTCAATAATAAAAAAAAATATGCTAGAATTATTCCAATAACAAATGTAGAAACTACTAAATTTAATATTGTCTCTAATAAAAAAGTTATAAATAAATGTGGCAAAAATTTTAACTCCTACGAATCTTGATAGGGTCTAATTGGTCATAGTAGCTGCCACCTGCATCCTTTGTTTCATCATATGCATACATATATACACATCTATATACACATCAACACATCTATCCATTCATCTATCTATATTACATAGATACTACATAGATACATTCATATACATGTATATGCATATACGTGCGTGCGTGCGCACACACACACGTATATATACAACATATATATAACACATGCACACGCAACACATATATATATGTATATGTATGTGTATGTGCGTGTGTACATATGTAGTTAGACTAGGTTCCGATCAATTAAATTTGAGCCCAAATCTGACCAAGTTCCCCACCATCCAATCCACATTGATTTTTACATAGAAAAAGGGTTAGCAACCACTTTTTTCATCCATTTAGATTTGAAAAAAATATATAAAACATATACCATTGATGCGGATGGAAGAAAAATATAAAAAGCCAGGATGATGAAAAATATAAAAAAGTTAGGCCATCAATATGGATGGGATAGAAAGATATAAAAAGTCAAGCTACTAATATAAATAGGATGGAGAAAATATACAAAAGCTAGACTATTAATGCAGTGAGATGGAAGTCCACATGTGCCAAGGGTTGAGATTTGGGTTTATATTTATCCGAGAGTATTTCTGTTTATCCTACAAAATTTATGCTTATTTTTGAGCATTTCTATTTATTCTATTTCCATTTATTTTGAACTAATTTATATTTATTCTAGATAAATTTCTATTTATTCTGAAAGCATGTGTTTATTCCATCTGAAGTTTGTATTTATCCTATATAGTTTATATTTATCTTGGAGATATAGAAAGTGAACTATTCCATCAACATTGATAGCAATTTAATGCGGACAGATAGAATAGACCACTTTTCATCTTCTTATAATATATATAAGCTATGTGGGACAGATATAAATTTTGGATAGAATAAACATAAATTCTTTCAGAATAAATATAAATGAGTTCAAAATAAACAAAAATGCTCTAGAATAAGTATAAACTCTATAATGATAAATAAAAACACTCCAAAATAAACATAAACTCAACCTCATCTCCATCCTATCCACATTAATGGCTTTAAAAGAAAAATAACTCCAAATGACTGGAAAAGTGGCCGTTAACTTTTATTTTATTTTATGAAAATTTGTATAGATTGAGGGCATCAAACGGTGGGGAACTCAATTAGATTTAGCTTCAAATCCAATCGACATTATTCTAGTCTCCCCCCCGCCACACACAGACGCATACATACATAGAAAGATAGATCTTGCTACTCTCTAAAGGAGAGGTCTATACTCTTCTTAGATTCAAAATCAATAATTGGGCATGATAATATAAGATGTACTATATTGATCATAAAAATCAAAAGTCATATTTTTTGTGGTCTCCAACATATCCATCAAGTAGGCACAAAATGAACAGCTAATATGATATGAGAACATATTTTGCTACGATCTAAGCATGAAAATCTATTAATTTTTAACTTATAAATATTTTCATATATAAGTTGTGATCACTAAAGTAGATTCATTATTTAAATGCTATATCTGTATTTTAGCATATTAGCATTGCAAGAACAGTCATTCTTTTGTCTACTTGACGCATATGATAGATACCAATAGAATATGTAATTTCTTGTTGCTAGGCATCTTTAGCTATATAGATTATGATTTGGATCCTTGATTTGGGTGCTTAATTGTAAGTCTTGGACTAGAGAGTAGATATCCTCTTTGCTCAAGACTCAAGAGGAGTGTAGTCCATCCCTGTACATGATATATATATATATATATATATTAGAAACTAAGCATGCCAAAGCATGTTACAAAAAATTAACCAAAAAGTGCTCAAGCATTGAAGAGATAAGGGAGATAAAATATGTGACTTAGAGAAAAGATATCAATTTTTATTTCTCTCTTATTTATTTATTTTTTTAAAGAAGGTTCAACATGCTTGAGATATGGATGAGATGGGTTTAAAAAGAGTCTAATTAGTTTATGTTTAGATAAATACATGTTGATAAAAGTTTATAAGAGATAGAGATGTAGAAATAAATGGAAGTGTTCATGATTGTATATCTAACTTGTAATTATATTTTCTTACATGTGTAATTGAAGAGAGAACTAAGAGTATTATGGTCATAAAATATGAACAATGTAATCTAAATTGCCAAAATTCCTCTCCTCACTTATTTAATAATACAATATGGATGTGAACATAGATGAAGTTGCTGCCTTAGCGGATGCTTTTATTAAGAATACCAAATGCTATAATGAATGGTGTTATAGGAGAAGGGCACCTTTGATTCTACATCGTTTATGAGTCAAGGAGGACTCTGATTATATGAAATGGAACATTCTTTTCCACGTGAGGTATCTTTTAAAGGATAAAATTATGAGGCTCAAAATTACTAAGGCCTACTGAAGTCAGAGCCCACTAAGACCCAAAGACAATCAAAATCAAAGCGGACAATATCTTATGCATGCGGGAGCAGAGACCGATCCAGCCATCGAGCCATCCAACCCCTGACTGTAATAGAAAGGTGCTGAGGAAGGGTTCCCCCTACGCACAAGAGTCTCCTTTGACTAGTGGGGTTACTATTGCACGAACAATATCTTACGTATGTGGAAGCAGAGATTGACCCAGCCATCCAACCCCTGACCACAAAAAATGGTAATATGATAAGGTTCTGGTTAAAATTCCTACAAAGGGCTTGTTTAGATCCTTCTATAAGATTGGATTGAAAATTCTATAAGATTCATGATTTGGATCGTCAATTTAATTGTGGCCCTATATTAACGAATGCTCCCTAGCCTAAATCCTATGGAAAGAAAGAAAAGACCTCCATGGGTCTTTGTTTCAATTCCCACCGCCTAATGGTTCAGATTTGAGTTAGATTTAGACAGGCTTTTAGAAAATACAAATTAGATGGACCAGCGGGTTTGATTCCTATAGAATTTTTAGCTAAATACCATGGGAATATCCAACAAGGGTTCTGGTTGTATCTTTCATGCAAAAAAATAATTCATGTTCTTTTATGACGATAATTGTTGGATAGCGCAATAGATGCTCCAAGAGCTATGCATAGAGAAGATGTTGGGATGCTTTTAAAGCTGTGCATCAAAGCTATGTACGGTGCAATCCAATGATTGACGTTGCAAAAAAATATCAATTATTTTTTCACATGGAAGATACAAGCCGAACCCATCCAACAAAATGGTAAGAAAGAAAATAAAAAGTATTGCTAATTTAGTTATATGTGAGAGATCAGCTATTCTTGAGACAAAATCACACCAGTCTTGCATAACCAAAATGTAGTAATGCCATGCTACCTTAAAAATAGCTTACAACATTTTGTGATATTTATTTTGAATGCTAATAAAGATCTTGCAATATGTTTACCCTTAATCTTCAATCTGTTGTCATGGACACCAGCAAATGTTGAGAAACGTAAAGCCACTGTTATGACCCAGCCCATAAAGGCCCACAAAGCCCACAAAAAAAATGAAGAAGACTCCCGTAGGGAGTCTTCTTCCTCCCGACCGGCTCCTAATTGGAGTCAGAAAACATCATCGGGGAGGAGTCAAACTCCTCCCCTCCAGCCTTATTTAAAGGAGAGACCTCTTCTCCCTTCCTCCCATTAAAAAATCGAGGGCAAAATGGTGAGGATTGTCAGAGTTTTCCCTTGGAAGCCCTTCACCGTGCTTGCATTAATTTCTTGCTGGAGAGGTCACCGGAGCTTGAGGTAAGCTCAGCTCCTCTTCCTCCCTTCTCTCCCTTCCTTTTCTTGCCTGTGTGCATGATCGTCGGTGATCAGGTTCGCCAAATTTTGTTGGAAAAAATATCCCCTATTTTCCACCCCTCTTTTCTTTGGTTTTTCGGCATCGGTGGTCACCGCCGACCGTCGATTTGGGTTCTCCGAGTTTTAGTGACATAGTCCTCATGCCACTGGCCATCGCCGCACTGGCTGCGGCCTCTGATCGACCGAACAAGGGAGGGACCTCATGGTCCTCTATTTTGCCCAAAAGAGACCATGGGAAGAAGAAGAAGTGGAAAAGAAAAGAAAATGAAAATGAAAATGAAAAGAAAATGAAAAAGAAAAAAAGAAGAAAAAAAAAGGGAAAAAAAAGAAAGAAGAGAGAGAAATTTCTCTCTCCTCTCTCTCCCTCTTTTCTCTTTCTTCTCCTCTTTCTAAAATTTCTCTTTCTCTCTTTAGTCTCTCTCTCAACTTTTCCTCTCTAATTTCTCTCTCTAAAATTTTCTCTCTCTAAGTTATTTCTCTCTCCTAAAATTTTTTAGAATTTTGAAAAAAATGATGTTGAATTTAAATAATCTTAGTGATGAATTTTGATCTGTAATTATCGAACGGTATACCAGCACCCACCTTGATCAGATCAAATACTTTTAGATTTTATTTTCCATGATTTTATTAAATTATCCATATGATAATTTTAGCATGATTTGATCTGATCGATCGAATTTGTTGAACCATATCATTTGATTAGTCTAGATGAATTTCTCTCTCTAGAATTTTATCTCTCTAGAAGTTTATCTTTTTGAAATTTATCAAGAAAAAGAATTTTTATTTGGATGAGTTTGAGTGATGATGAGTTTGAACGATTCTAGTGGAAGCATCCTGATCTATGATTGTCAGGTAGTATGCCAGCATTTTGATCAGACCATGAACCATTAGATTTGATCATCCATGATCCCGATTTAACCATGACTTGATTAGATCATTTTGATTTCACCAATTGAGATGTTGGACTGTGGCACCTGATCAATTTGAATTGTACCTCATGAATTCTCTCTCTTTTGATTTTCTCTCTCTACTTGATTGATGAACTCAATAAAGAAATCTCGATCCTATCACTTTGAAAATCTGATTTGATCTGATAGTCAAACTTTTGACCATCTATATCTTAATAAGATTTTGACCAAATGAAATTAGTTGATCAGACCCATCTGGATGATAGGATATGGGTGTCCATAAATTATATCTTTCTTAATTGTTTATGTCCTTTTTAATTATTGAAATAGATCCTATATAGGATTGTAGATGTTTGATCATGAGATACCATGATATGAACTATGAACTGAAGATTTTAAGAAGAAAATTTATAGAATTACAAGAATTTATTGGAATACGTTTGAGGTAAGTAATGCTTCATTTTTTCTAAATTTATCGATAAATTATAATATATTTTTTTGATATGATTTATGAAATGATGCATGAATTGGATGAATGATATTTTGTTATAAAAATATCTTATTTAAAATGTTATGATGAAGCATGATTGAACATATTGATTTTATGATGTATTATATTGATTGATTTTGATACTACATAATCATATATTTTCTTATCAAAATTAGAATATAAAACATGATTTATGAAGAATTTTAATATAAGAATAATATGAATTGACAATCTGACTATGTAAAGGATCCCGTCAATGGAGGCATATATGTTGGCAATTGATTTATCATGAGGATCTATGTTGCCAGCGAGACTAGTGACATATCATCGGTGAGATCAGTAAGAAATCACCAGCGAGACCAGCAGTTTCAAAGGACTTTACTATCAGATGATTCCCAACTCACCGTAAGAAGTATGCGGTATTATGATCCTACCATAAAGAAAATGTGGTCATAGTTCATGGTTGATGAAAAGAACTTAAGAATGAAAGATGTTGAAATCTTGAAAGAAACTTAAATTTTTGAAAAAAAATAAATTTAGCATGAATTACATTACATAATTGAAATTGATTTCGAATTTATGAACTCTATATGCTTATTTTCTATGAATGATTATTTTCTTTAATGCTTGATGAAATCTATTGGAGGTGTTCATTGCTTACTGGGCTGTCTAGCTTATTATCTTCTTTTTACTATTTTTATAGATATTGAGAAAATTAAAATAATGCAAGATATGAACAGAAGAGTGATGAGAAGCACAACCTCCATACTTTTATTTTAGATTGAAAGTCTTATTGAATTTGATGTAAGGTGTATTGAACATTGTTGAATTTATTGACATATTAAATATAAAATTTGATTGTCATATTTTGGATTTAAGTTATTGACTAATTATTCTACTGTTGCTTTATGATAGCATGATAAGATGCCTTGCATGCTTGTGGAAGAGTTTTCTATGAGTATGCGATGATTACCATGACATTCGGCTCATAATCTTAGGTTGGGGACATAATAATTAAAGTAGTATTAGAGCATAAGTGGATAAATTATGAAATAAAGAATCAAATATATAATGAGTGCAACTAGATAGACACTAGGATCATTATGGTGTAGATCTATGATGATATATTATGAAAAATTTTTATGATTTTTGGTTAAACATCGAGATTATATATGAAAGGACCGCAAGAGATTATGACATGTAGAGTTTGAAATAAGATGGATGATTCATAGATCATGATATGATTAGTTAGATTTTTGATCGAAAGTAATTGCAAAAAGATTGACATAAAATTTTATTATGTATTATGATTATTAATTTGATTATTCAAGTGAATCGTAAGCTCAAATTCGATACGAGAACAATACTATGATATTACTCCTAGATGAGAAGTTGACTATTATTGGCAAGATAAAGATTTGATGAAAAAAAATATTATTCCAGGATGGACTAAGAAAGTCTTTTATGATACTTGATTTGAAATATTTATCAAAATTGAACTTGATATATGAATCATGTATAAAGTGGCATATTAAGATGAATGCATATTTGGAGGTATTGCAAAGAAGTTTATCCTTATTGATGAAATTGATTATAAGATTGTAGGATATTTATTGTGCAAGAATCTTTAATTATCATCCTTGGATCTAAATAATAGATCTTATTTGTGTCTTTTGGAGACTACATGATGTGTATGAAATTTTAATTTAAAGATTTTGTATCTATATTAATCAAGGGATTTTCTGATGTTGTTGTTGAGATTATTAAAGAAAAACTACTATCTTTAGACTAAAAGAAAAGATCCAATTTATATTTATTCAAGATTATGGGACCCATGTGAATTTGCAATTTAAAATTTTTTGATTTAAGAATTGGCATGGAGTTCCTTTGCTTTTGTTAATGAGGTCCCTAATTGAATCTACTATTAAATAGAGATTTGATTTTTGAAGCTTGTATGATTGTTATAAAATGATACTTGATAGATAATAAGAATTTTGATGATAGAAATTTTAGAAAAGATAATGATTTAAAATTCTTATATGTTCTGATTATATCCTAATTTGGTGAAGCATCGAAAGATTTTCTTATTGATTTCACTATAAGATTTTGATTTGGAATTGTCTAATTGAATTGATATGAGAATTAAGATTTGACTCATATTGATTATAGTAGACTTATACGATGGTATTGAATGTAATATTAGACTCAAGGTTAATCAAGATTATTATACACTAGCAAAAATAGGAATGAGAATTAGAAGTTAATCTTTGGCTTCAACTGAAATTTAAATTTTTAGATCTTTTCCATTGATAAGATAAAGAAATAATTTGATCAAAATTTTTTTGGTGAACCTAAAAAATTTTGATTGTTAGAATAGAGTGCACAGCAGAAGTATGATGATCTGAATTATTTTGAGTAAGTCAGGAATGTTGACTCTTTGAGTTAAAAAATTATGATAGATGATATGATTTGATACAAAAAATTTATTGATATTAAAAAAAATAATATTTTAAAATTTTAGATTATTTTAGATATCTTTAATGTGATTTTTAAAAGTAGTGCTTCCACCTACTATGCTACAAAAATATTTAGCATCCTAATTCTAAGATGAGTGGATCCTTGATTTTTTATTTTAGATTTAGAATATTTAGAGATAAATTTTTTTGATCCTAGAATTGAATAATTCTCTATTTATTAGAAAAAATTTGAGATTATTTATCGAACATTAATTTTGATCTTAGATTCTTTTATACTCAAAAGTTTATCTATGGAGAATGTGATAAAATTTGTTTATGATCTTGTAATAAATTGATTAAATCATGAGTAGTCAAGGATTTTCGATGAAAAATTTGATATCCTTATCTAGATTGAGAGACTAATTTTGATGATCAAAAATAATGATCTTGATTCTAATCAATATTGATAATATTGATCTTTTCTTTATGAAATGATTTAATGATGAAGTTGCATAGAAAAATTAAAATATCAAAAGTTCGAAGATAAGATTAAAATAGTGAATCTCCAATCTTCGAAAGCATGAATGAGGGAAAATACTTTTCGAATCTCGATTGATTTGGATATTATCATGTGACTCACATAAGTATGTTTTTCTATCTTATGATAGGTTGATTAATTAGGAGGGATTAGTATTTTGGTAAAAAAATAAAATTCTTATTTAGGAATTAAGATATTGATTTTCTTCTATCTACAAAAGATAGGCTTGATTTGGATCTAGTCATGAGGTATTGAATATTATTTTTATAGGAAATGAGATCATGATTTTGAAATTTTCAAATATTAAAAATTTTTGAGATGTTGATTTTGATAATAAGAAAATGAATGGTTCTATTTCATATCAACACTTGACGTATTGACCTTTTCCTTATGAAATAATTTAAGAATGAATTTGTATCAAGAATTACAATATTGAAATATTTATGGGTGAGATTTTTACCATAAATTCCAAGTAAAAAATTATGAAGACTTAAGCAAGAAAAATTTTGAGGATGAAATTTTTTTTAGAGGAGAAGAATGTTATGGCCCAACCCATAAAGGCCCACAAAGCCCACAAAAAAAATGAAGAAGACTCCCATAGGGAGTCTTCTTCCTCCCTACCGGCTCCTAATCGGAGTCAGAAAACATCATTGGGGATGAATCAAACTCCTCCCCTCCAGCCTTATTTAAAGGGGAGACCTCTTCTTCCTTTCTCCCACTAAGAAATCGAGGGCAAAATGGTGAGGAACGCCAAAGTTTTCCCACAGAAGCCCTTCACCATGCTTGCATCAATTTCTTGCCAGAGAGGTCACCAGAGCTCAAGGTAAGCCTGGCTCCTCTTCCTCCCTTCTCCCCCTTCCTTCCCTAGCCTGTGTGCACGATTGCCGGCGATCGGGTTTGCTGGATTTTGTTGGTGTTTTCCACCCTCTTTTCTTTGGTTTTTCGATGTCGGTGGTCACCGCCGACTATCAATTTGGGTTCTCCAGACTGTGGTGACGTAGTCCTTCTGCTGTTGGCCACCGCCATGCCAACTGCAGCCTCTGACAAGCCAAACAAGGAAGGGACCTCATGGTCCCTTGTTTTGCCCAAAAGAGACCACAAGAAGAAGAAGGAAAAAGAAAAAGAAAAGAAAAAGAAAAAGAAAAGAAAAAGAAAAAGAAAAAAAAGAAGGAAAAAAAAGAGAAAGAAGAAAGAGGATTTTCTCTCTCCTCTCTATCTCCCTCTTTTCTCTCTCTTCTCCTCTCTCTAGAATTTTTCTTTCTCTCTCTAGTCTTTCTCTCCACTTTCTCCCTCTAATTTCTCTCTCTATAATTTTCTCTCTCTAGATTATTTTTCTCTTCTAAAATTTTCTAGAATTTTGAGAAAAATGATATTGAATTTAAATAATCTTAGTGATGAATTTTGATCTGTGATTGCCGAATGGTACACCAGCACCCACCTAGATCAGATCAAATACTTTTAGATTTTATTTCTCATAATTTTATTAAATTATTCATATAATAATTTCAGCATGATTGGATCTGATTGATCGAATTTGTTGAACAATATCATTTGATTAGTCTAGATAAATTTCTCTCTCTAAAATTTTATCTCTCTAGAAGTTTATCTTTTTAAAATTTATCAAGAAAAAAAATTTTATTTTGATGAGTTTGAGTGATGATGAGTTTGAATGATTCTAATGGAAGCATCCTGATCCATCGTTGTCAGGTAGTATGCCAGCACCTTGATCAGACCATGAACCATTAGATTTGATCATCCATGATCTTGATTTAATCATAACTTGATTAGATTATTTTGATTTCACCAATTGAGATGTTGGACTGTGGCACATGATCAATTTGGATTGTACCTCATGAATTTTTTCTCTTCTGATGTTCTCTCTCTACTTGATTGATGAACTCAATGAAGGAATCTCGATCCTATCACTTTGAAAATTTGGTTTGATCCGATAGTCAAACTTTTGACCATCTACATCCTAATTGAATTTTGACCAAATGAAATTAGATAATTGGACCTATCTGGATGATAGAATACGAGTGTCCATAAATTCTATCTTTCTTAATTATTTATATTCTTTTTAATTATTGAAATTGATCCAGTATAAGATTGTGGTTGTTTGATCATGGGATACTGCGATATGAACTATGAACCAAAGATTTTGAGAAGAAAATTTATAAAATTATATGGATTTATTGGAATGCATTCGAGATAAGTAATACTTCATTTTTTCTAGATTTATCCATAAATTATAATATATTTTTCTGACATAATTTGTGAAACGATGCATGAATTGCATGAATGATATTTTGTTATAAAAATATTTTATTTGAAATATTATGATGAAGCATGATTGAACATATTGATTTCATGATGCATTATATTAATTGATTTTGATACTACATGATTATATATTTTCTTATCAAAATTAGAACATAAAACATGATTTATGAAGAATTTTGATATAAGAATAATATGAATTGACAACCAGACTATGTAAAGGATCCCACAAATGGGGGCATATACGTTGGCAATTGATTTATCGTAAGAATTTATGGCTAGTGAGACCAGCGACATGTCGCCAGTGAGACCAATGACAAACCGTCAGTGAGACCAGTAGTTTCAAAGAATTTTGCTATCAGATGATTTGTAGCTCACCGCAAGAAGATATACGGTATTATGATCCTACCATAGAGAAAATATGGTCATAGTTCATGGTTGATGAAAAGAACTTAAGAATAAAAAAATTAAAATCTTGAAAGAAACTTGAATTTTTGAAAAAAAATAAATTTAACATGAATTATATTGCATAATTGAAATTGATTTCGAATTGATGAACTCTATATACTTATTTTCTATGAATGATTATTTACTTTAATGCTTGATGAAATCTATTGGAGATGATCATTGCCTACTGGGTTGTCTAGCTCATTATCTCCTATTTTACTATTTTTACAGGTGTTGAAAAAATTAAGATGATGCAAGATATGAACGAAAGAGTGATGAGAAGCACAACCTCCATACTTTTATTTTAGATTGAAAGTCTTATTGAATTTGATGTAAGGTGTATTGAACATTGTTGAATTTATTGACATATTAAATATAAAATTTGGATTGTTATATTTTGGATTTAAGTAATTGACTAATTATTCTGCTGTTGCTTTATGATAGCATGATAAGATGCCTTGCATGCTTGTGGGAAGAGTTTTCTATGAGTATGCAATGATTGCCGTGACCTTCGGCTCAACTTTCCTCAGGAAACACTTCACCTCTAAAATTTCAAAAATATTCATTTAGCTTCCTAAAATTTACTTCAGTGTGTCAAAGTATACTTCACCGCATCAAGAAATATACATATACATCTATCAAATTGGTGCTCGTATATGGATAGATCAAGATACGAAACAGATATGTACAGATGCTACTCAATCCTCTTTCACCCCTAAATGTAATACTTCATGGGTTTTTTGATGCACCACCTAGGAAGGCCATGTGGCTGCAACCAGATCAAAGATGCGGCTATGGCATTACGTCAAACATATATATCCATCATGGAGAGGAAGAAGCCAAGGGTACAAATTGGATAAAAATAAGAAGGATACTAGGGCTGCAAATGGGTGGGTTTGGACAGTGGCATGCTTGACCTACGTTCATGTATAGGTCTTGATAATAGACACTGGCCCAATCCAATAAATGATTGGGTTGAGCTAGGTTGGGTCTATGGAAAATATTTTAGACTATATAGGGTCATTTGGATTTGGTGAGGATCATATATGACACGATCCAATCCAAAATATTTGGCTCTAAGTAGGATTTGGTTTGGGTCTAAATCTATGTTTGTTCGGTAACAAGATTCCATGAAAAAAATGTGTCCTACTTCTGAATTAAATTGAATTTTAACTGTCATAAAATCATTTGCTAATATGGTCAAAACTCCATGAAGTAATGCCAATTTGGAGCTAAAATCTATTTCAAGAGGTTAATAACCTCAAGAGCTGACATTTCTTAATGTAGTAATTGGTTTGAGTATTTATCTCTTAATAGAGGTAAAGAAGAAATGACTTGGAATAGTTTCTTTTGATCAAGTTTAGGTTACGTTAGGCTAACCTAGTCACAAGAAGCTCCAAAATGGACCTATATAATGTACAGATTGGGTGATGGGTCTAATATTTGAATCCAATCTAGCCCCGTGGATCTTCAAAAATGGGTTGGGTCGGGCCTAAATGGGTTGGGTCACTAATCTCGGTCCATTTGCAGCCTTTAGGGAAGTGTGTCACTTCAAGTTGGGAAGAGGTGCTTCTTTGCACATAATTGGTGGGAGATTGAAGGCAATTTTGGATTCAATAGTGGGTACGATAAACTTCAACTAAGAAGGTGATAGTTGTATTTGGGCTGCGAAAGACTGCTGCACCAAATCCATACTAGTTATTAATGAATCTGGGAATGAAAAATTCTTTGTGCACTGCGGGTAGTGTAAAAATTTGATGTGGAGTGCACCATCTTGCCAATTGGTCCACAAAACCACCACTTTCCAATATACATTTAATGTCTGCAGTTCTACCTTTTTGCTTAAAATTTTGAATGATGAAAATGCCCCTCCTTTTTGAAAAAATTATGACATCCTACATCATATTATGACAAGGGCTGAAAATGATTCGGTCAGTTTAGTTTTAAGTGATTTTTTAAAATCAAATTGATATTTCTGTTTAAGAGGTTCCTAAAACCAAATATTTGACTAAACATAATCGGTTTCTTCAGTTTAGTTTTGTATCGGTTCGGTTTGTTCATGTAGCTTTCTCAAGTATTTGAATGGTTTGAATAGTTTTTCAATTAAAGTGGGTCGATCGATTTGATTTCTATTTTTTATTCCTCTATTATGATTCATAATCAAGTCAAATTTGATCTAAGTTGGATGAAATCAAGCCAAATTAACATTTTAAATTCTTAATTCATATAAAGTACATAGTCCAACTTTGAATATACATGTAACATCAGTATATATATAAATATATGAAGTATGTAATATATGTGTATATATAAATATATAAAATGATGATATTTTAATTTTGGTTTGTCAGTTCGGTTCAGATTTAGTGGATCACATAAATCAATAACCAAATCAAAACATTGGTTTTTCTATTTTATTCAATCAAATCGAACCAGTTAAAATGCCAAACCATCATATTTGGTTCAATTTGGATCGAGTTGGATGTTTTAGGTTGTTTAATCAAAATTTTTTACCCCTCTAATTATGATATCCTGCATCAAATTATGACTTCCTACACGTAGAATGTCATATCATGGCCCAGGATGTCATAATATAGGAGACGCATTTTTATCCAACCACTTTTCAACGTACATTTAATGCCTGTAGTTTTTTTTTGTTTGAAATTTTGAATGACAAAAATACCCTCCTCTTTAAAAAAATTATGACATGTTGTGGCATATTATGACATCTTGTGTCAAATTATGATTTTTTGCACGTAGAATATCATAATATGACCCATGATGTCATAACATAAAAGGAATATTTTTATCCAACTACTTTTCAATAGATATTTAATGTCTACAGTTTCACTTTTTCATTTAAAAATTTTGAATGATGTAAATGCTCTTGCTCTTTAAAAAAAATTATGACATCCTGTAATATATTATGACATCCTATATCAAATTATAACTTCTTATACACAAGTAGAATATTATAATATGAATATAAGATGTCATAATTTTTTTCAAAGAGTAGAGATATTTTCATTATTCAAAATCTCAAATAAAAAAATAAAACTACAGACATTAAATATATGTTAAAAACTGGTGGCTACATAAACCAATCACAAAAAATGATGTGCTCTGCATTGAATTTTCTACATCACATGCGGTGCACAAAGAATCTCATCTAAGAATATAAAAGGGTTGTCACAATGCCAGATGTTCGGTAGTGTTGTTGTGTGGCTGATTCCACCAGTTTGTAGAAGAATTCTTCTCTTGCAAGAATTATCAACGAATAGATTTTTCCTAGAAGATAGAACTGAAAATAGATTGGTTATGGATTAGATATTATATCCATATATATATTAATTTTATTTAATGAATATAGATATTAATTAGATATAAATATTTATATCTTTATTTTAAATAGATATAGATACAAATTGGATTCTAGAAATATGGATATAAATATAAATATAAACCAGATGATTAAACTTTATGACTACAGAATCAAAGATATTACTAAATAGATGATGGTTCAAATTAATAACATTTTAATATAATTATTTATTTTTTTAAAAATTTATAAATACTATATAAAATTAAATAAAATTATAAATAAAATCAGATATTGGAATATGAATCAAAAAATTATTTATCCTTATCAATATCTATTTTTTTTTAATAGATATAGATATGGATATTAATTGAATGAACTTATATCTACATCTAGATAGATTTAGATACAAGAATAAATTTGGATAGATATTATCTGATTCACTTTCACCCTCAATAGAAGACCACCAATGATCCTCAACTCAAATATCAATGAGAATAAAAAGATAAGATATCAAAAGTTGATTAAAGTAATAATTTTCTCAATGGCACATACCAAGAGCGAATTTCATTGAAACAAGCAAATATTTGGCCCCACCTTAACTCAATAAAAATAGTGTTACAATAAAAGAAATCATTAAACTAGACAGTAGTGGACAATACAAAAACTCCAATTGCTAATGACATACAACACCCTGTGAAACAAAGAGCTACTCAATTCAACCGTAGAAACCTAAATGCAGATCACTTAGCTTATAGGATAAGTTAGGAACAAGTTTGACAACTTCAGCTGCTTCAATGCCATATCTTGCTCTGAAGCCACCTCATCAAGTAGAGCCAGGTTCTGGTCGGTTAGAAGCCCCTGAGGCTCACATTGTGTGAGGCTTCGAGCGAACTGACCCTCAGTTAAGATGCATTGATATCATCATCTGGGGACTTCCTAGTGTCATTAGGTACAGAGGGTATAGAGGCAAATCAGGTTTCTGCTCTAAAGGAGGTAGTTGCAAGAGTCATCTTTGGCATTGCAGAAATGTCGATCCCTTGGCTGCTACTGTAAGCCACCTCAGCATGTGAGCTCAGAATCTAGATGGTAGCTGCTGGAAAAAAGACAGATGTAGCCTCTAACTTCGGCTTCTTGCTCTTCTGCTCCATTTGGTATCCTGGTAAAAAATTGCCAACTATGACCTATTGCAGAACAAGGGGAAAGCCAATAATTTATTTGAATTAAATACTTGCTAGCTGGATCGATGTAATTTTAAGTTGCAGAGGCTTTTTCAAAGGCCAATTTGAAACTCACAATAAAATCATGATATCCAAATTATTATAACTAACTAATATGTTGTGTGATTAAGTAGAATTGAATATGTTGTATGCCAATAAGGCTCTGTGCCCCTTGTAAATGATTCATGATTCTAAATTTCTATATGAACGATGAACAGGAAGGCTTTTACAGAGAAGAAAGGTATATTTTTTCTACCTGCAATGATGTAAACAATTTCACATAACTATGCATGTCTAAGTGCCATTTCAGAAGTTACTGGGAGAACTCCTGGACTTGAGATGGAATAATATCTAAACCATGCATCAAATTTGAAAGGAGGATGATAAGGACATGCCTCTTGAATTGGGTCCATCAAACAACACTATCAGAGGCCTGCTACAAAAATTAGATAAAATTATTAAAAAAACATATTCTTTGGGTTACAGAGGTAAAGACTAAAGTACACCTACAAGTGTTAGAAAATCTAGTCTAACATGAAAACCTTCAACACAAGGTGAAGAAGAATCCTTTTGTACACAAATTATGCATTTATCAGTCATAGACGAAGCCTGTCTATATGAAAGAAAAGAAATTGGTAATGTTAACATTTTCTACTACAGGGATCCCTATATTTGTATTTGAATGCCATATCACTACCAGGTCACCTTATAATTAAAAAGATTATAAACAGAATTTATCAATATTTTATACTTCACAAAATGGATAAAGACTATGACAAGTCTCTTTAAAAATTACGTAGATTTTTAGATGTACACTTACTTTGGAGTTGCTGGTGGATAATTCTCTGTTGGGTGAAGCACCTCAGTCAAAGGAGTTTACTACACTAAGCATTCAGAATTTATTTCTCATATTTCATTTAATATAAACATGGATAACAAATCATAGTAGATACGCTATAGGATTTTAAATACCTGGTATGGAGTTAACAATTTCATGGCTATTGATATGAACCAAGATTGGTGCTTGCAAGATGATTGGGCATGACATGCAGCAATCCAAAATTCAATATAGGCAACAATATTAAGCACATGTATCACCCAAAAATGGTTAACACCATCATAGTGTGCAATACAATTCATAAACAAATAGAAGAAAACACCTTTAAATATTTAAAAGAATGCATAAGTTGGAGACACCTCTAAAGGAATTATCTTTCCAAAAGGAAAGGGCATAATTACAAACCTCATAAGTTAATATATCTCCAGAGGAATCAGGCTGATGAAGCATCACATTGGAAATTATACCATTAGCAGACAACATACAAATTGCTCAAGGCCCTTGTTGAGAAAAAGATATGATATTCATAGTAACATCCTTTTAAGAGAAAAAGAGGCAAATTACTTCAGATAAGGATAACTTTAAAAACTGGCAAAAAAAAATAAAAAAAATGTTATTGCATATATGCAATAACTGCTTTTACATCACCAACTACTTTCAATAATAAAAAACTTAAGCCCTAGGATTACCTTCTGTATGTTCTGATATAAGTAGAACTCAATATTCATCAATCATCAGGTCGAATATTAAGAACATTTAGGAGCAACTAGTAAAAGCTTGTAGAAGCTTATGCTTGATAAGCACCTGTATAAATGAAAACTAATTAAAATTTGTTATAGCATATCATTCCTTTCAAACTTAAACAAGCAAACTTAAACTTAATTTAATCTTTCCTATTTTGATTTCAAGCTGCCAATTATCTTAATATTGAGAATCTGTAGAATCTAGATTGTCAAAAATTTGCTATCACGATAAGGGGAAAGAGTAATGAGGAGATTTGCAGGACCTTCAATATTGAGAATAACTTTAGCCATATCGAAGAGAAAAAAGTTCAGAAAAACTCATGGAGCTTTTAGAGAGGTTTTAAAGCTCTTGAATAACTCATGAAATTGATGTGGACATTACTTGTTAATTTTTATGTGGGCAGATAACAAAGTAATCTTTACCTTTTAATTTCAAGGAATATTTCTCTATATTAGACAGTAGATAGAATCTAAATGCTATAACAAATAATCAAAATTAGCTTGCATGTGGGAACATTTTCTTGTTTACTTTGTTTATATAGCTTATGATCTAGGCATGGATTTCATTTTTTGCAATATCAACCATGACTTGATATTTAGAATGTGACTTTGTTTCATTTTTATCATTGTTTCTTCACAGTATTTATGAAAATATAAAACAACCTAAGAATAGCATTGAGCTCATTTGGAGAGTATTCTGTGGGATAATTTGCTCTCGGAACCATGCAAGATTGAGAAAGATTAAAGCAAAAAAAAAAAAAACAGAAAAGAAAAGTCATGTTACCAATTGCTATATAATATCTAGAAAACTCCCCAAATGATAAGATAATTAACATTTCTGAAAATTTGCAAATCCAAATCTGAATACAATTGTTGTATATGGAACATACTCTTGGATAAGTATCGATAAATAGACAGTCACATACATACATACATGCATACATACATACATACATATATACATAATACATATATATATGTATATGTACACACACAGATATATATATATATATATATATATATATATATATATATATATATATATATATATATATATATATATATATTTATATATATATATATATTTTTATATATATATTGTATGTATGCATGTGTATGTATATGAATAGATAATATTATACATATGTAGCAACTTATGTATGTATAATTAAAGTAGTCATAATGCGAACACTTAACCATATATATTATCAATTCATTACCAAATCATTAGGACTCCATAAGCAATGCATCATATAGATTTAAGCATTCAACCAACTACCAAATATGTAATGTAATTAGATTTAAGTATATCAAAATTCATATCTGAAGACTGTAAAATACAGTTCATTCCAATCAGTTCTTTCATCCCATCCTAGCATCTCTAGGCTCATATGTGGTCCTCTTCAAAACACACCAAGACCACCAAGACCCATCCATATATATTAGACTAAATTGGGTTAAGGAATATAACCATGCATAGGTCAACAAGAACATAGGACAGGCTAGGTCGGGTTCAGGTCTGGTTCTCTGCACCAGGCACCAGCTCCCGATCAGGAAAAAAAAAAAAAAAAAGGCTGGAGGAAGACTCCCATCGGGAGTCTTCATCTCGAAGGACTCCTAAGCCAGGCCGGACTCGGGCGGAACTCCAAGAAGCCCTCTATAAAAGGAACCTCTCCCCTCCAAGGCACTCCACCATGAGTAATCCATCTTCTTCCATCTTGAGCTACCTGATTCCTAGCATTCCTCTTCTTTTCAAGGCGTTGAACCATCGCTGCCGGTTGAGAAACTCTCCAAAAATCGCCTTTCCCCTGTTATTTTTTATTTTTTCCCCTTCTTCCGGCAACCTACGTCGCCGGCGTTCGTCGCGAAGGGCCTCAGCCCACCCCTGCATCAGCCTCTGGCCGAAGACGGAGCCCCAGCCGCCGGCGAGCTAGCTGGGACCCGATAACGACCGTGCAAAGCTGTTGAGAAACTCGCCAAAAATCGCCTTTCCCCTGTTATTTTTGAATTTTTCCCCTTCTTCCGGCAACCTACGTCGCCGGCGTTCGTCGCGAAGGGCCTCAGCCCACCCCTGCATCAGCCTCTGGCCGAAGACGGAGCCCCAGCCGCCGGCGAGATAGCTGGGACCCAAAAACGACCGTGCAATGGGTGTTCGGTCCTGTTTTCTGAGCTGGTTTTCGCCTCGTCCAGCCTGCCCAGATTGGTGCAGGGACAGGATCTTGATCGGGCTTCGCCCAGCTTTGCACGCTCTTCTTCAATCTTTTATGATACTAAAAGAAGATATTGACAAAGATTTTGAAGCAGAGAGATACGAGGTAGCTCCTAATATCTAAATCTTTTAAGCATCTATTTATGAGGGAAATCAGATTTTTCAATCGAGATGGTAAAGAGTAGGAGTTTCAGTATTTGTACTATAAAAATAAATATGTAAGGGGCCTATATGTTTACCATCTCCTCTCTTAGAGATGGACTGGATTTGTAAAGGAAAAGAGGTTGAAGCATGATGATATAGTTGTTTTTTATAGGCTACAATATCTGTATTTTTTTTACAGACATTAAATACGAAAAGCATGCATATAATAGTAATTTCTTTTTGACTCATACGGAAGAGGAGAAGAGGGAGAAGAATAGTAGTAACTACTCTTCTCTATGACTTAAAGAGAAGTTATTATTATATGTATTTTTTTTGTATTCAATGTCAATAAAAAAATAAGGATATTGCAGTCATCCGCACACGTAGAAAATAACTATATCATCTGACTTTAATCTCTTTTTCTTTACAAATCCAATCTATCTCGTGGAGAGCAGACGACCTGCCATATGGTAAATATATTGGCCCTTTACAAGTTTATTTTTATAGAACAAGTATTGAAATTCCCACTCTTTGCCATCTCAAGCGAAAAATCTGATTTTGTTTAGAAATAGATGCTCAAAAGATTTAGGTATTAGGAGCTACCTCAATAAAATCAAGTTTAAACCACACAAATGGTGATGAGGGCACAGTCAAAGTCAAGGCCTCTGACAGTGATTGTTTACATTATTTTGAATCGGCTTCACAAAATAGCCAATGGATTTATGGAATAACTTGTAATAGAGTCATTTTGCTATCAATAAATGGCAATATGCATTTGAGCATTATGTGATCGCCAAACTTTTATAATACAAGTAGTTCTATCCATTCTTGCTAATTAATCTTGGCACTCTTATTACCTAGATATAAATGACCGGAGATTTCAGAAGAATTTGTATTTTACAAGCCATCCTTGTTTTGTTTTTGAAGGAAAAGAATGAATGAAGGTCTTCAATGAGCTGAAATAATCTTGTATAGTTCAGTTCCATGCAAAATGTCTGATATGGGATTTGAACTAGCCCATTGAATTGCATAATTTGTTCATGATGAATGCATCATACAGTAATAACTTTTTTTTTGGAGTTTCAAAAACCCCTCTCTTGATGCGCGCAACCGTTCCATGAGCACTGTGCATGCGGGCGGCCATTCCATGAGTCATTTACGCACATACAGATTTCGCGCATGGCCGTTTTGAGCCTATAGAAAGGCCTCTATCCTTAGCTTTTCAAACTACCCTCGAAAGTTCTTCTTTTCCTCTTTCTAAAATCTCTCAACACACACAACACACTGTCTCTCTCACTCATTTTTTTTCCTCTTCATTTGATCATGGGGGCTGTTGATGGGTTTGATCAACGTCTGATCGAGATCGTGCCACTGACGGGTGTTGAAGTATTTGACTTTCGGATTGTACCTTGGAAGAGGATCTACAGCCCAAATCTTTGCATGAGAAGGGACCGAACTCTCCCTTAGGGCAGTGATTTAACCACCTTCCAATCCAGTTTCTATTTTTTTAGTTTGTCACATCAATATATATTGTTTCACATGCATCATGAGAAAGAAAAAATTTTTTCTTATATATATATCAATACATATATATATATATATATGTATATATTATTTCATATAATTTTTATAGTAGTCTAAAGGAGACTACATAGATATTTTTATAGTGCATGCATATAATTTTATACTAAATATAATTGTTTGCACATAATTATGGTTTATGTTTCTTGTATATTTTATATTTATATTTTTTTAATTACCATAGCATCATTTCTATAGTTTTGTGTGGTGCAAAATTAATCAAAGATCCCCACAAAATTTGTATTGCTGCATGCTAAATTATTTCGATTCAACCTTAATAAATGTTATTAAGTGATACTAGTGAATAAAGCAAATTAAGCAAAGAATAATAAATTTTCTTCAAATTCCAATTTTCTCCTCTGAACCACACTTGGACCAAATGGCTACCCTTAGAGATGAAACCATTAGTCTTAAACCCGATAAATTTGATGGAACCAACTTTAGAAGGTGGATAAGCCAAAGAAAATTTTGGCTAACCACATTGAGGCTTTGGCCAATTATTGACCAATCCTCTACCTCCTCTAGTTCAACCACTCCTGACACCCTTGAAGAAGACTATCTTTGTAAAGGTAGAATTCTAAGTGCCCTTTCTGATTCACTTTATGATATTTATCCATCTACAAAGAGTGCAAAGGAATTATGGGATAACCTAGAGTCTGAATATGGTCTTTATAATGTTGGGGTTGAACGGTTCAACATCATATCATTTCTTAGATATGTTATGGTAGATGACAAACGTATAAATGACCAACTCCACCATTTCCAAGAATACCTTAGGAAGCTTCAAACCAATGGAACCATTCTCGCTGAAGAATTTAAGGTCTCAAGCCTTCTTGATAACATGCCTCCTTCTTGGGACAGCTTTGTCAAAGGTCAGCTCCATAAGCAAGAAGAGCTAATCCTAACTCAACTTCGAAATTCAATCAAAACAGAATACCAACATAAGTTTAAAACCCAGTAAACTAGAGTCCCAAATACCCAAGCTAACCTGACCCTTACCAAATCCAAATCAAAACCTAGAGTTGAACCAAACCAACAACACCAGTCAAACCTACTAACCCTAAAGTTAATGTTATTTTCTCTAACCTTGATTGGTGGTTGGATTCAGGAGCTAATGTTTATATTTATTTTGACTGCTTGTGCTTCACTACTATTAAAGACTCAAGCAGAGGAGGTACAATCCTCAGGAATAATACAGTTGTCAGGATCAAGGGACAAAGATATTAATTTAAAGATGACTTTTGAAAAAGTTCTTACCCTGATGGATGCATTGTATGTTTTAGACTTTAGCAAGAACCTAGTTAGTGGATCTCAGCTGGTTCAGAGAGGATGTAAAATTATCCTTGATTGTAATAAAGTTGTAATAACTAAGAATAATGCTTTCATAGGAAAAGGATATGTAAGTGAAGGCTTATTCAAATTGAATGTAATAAATTATTTTATTAATAAAGCTAAGAATCAAGTTTATTTTGTGAATAAATCTAATCAAAATTTGTGGTATGATAGATTGGATCATGTATGCTTAGGAAAAGTCAAACATATGATGGATCTAAACCCAATTCTCAAATCAATCTTAGATACATTTAAGTGTGAAATATGTTCTAAATCTAAACAACCAAGAAAATCATTTAAATTAGTTGAAAGAAATTCTTCAATCTTGGAGTTAATATATAATGATATATGTGACTCTACCAAAATTACAACCCGTGGTGGCAATAGGAACATAGTAACCTTTATAGATGATTTTTTTGAGATACTGTTATTGTTACCTTATTAAGTCTAAGGATGAAACCTTCAATAAATTCAAAATTTATAAGAGTAAAGTAGAAAATCAACAAGAAAAAAAAATAAGATTCTTAGGACTGATGATAAAGGAGGAGAGTATACTTCAAATGATTTTTTCCTATTCTGTCAAGAACATAGAATAATTCATGAAGTACTCCTTACTCTCCACAGTCCAATGATATGGCTGAGCGTAAAAACTATACCCTCTTGGATATGATGAACACTATGTTGATTAGCTCAGGCCTACCTGAGAACTTATGGAGAGAAGCTCTTATGTCTTCTTGCTTCATCCCAAATAGGATCCCTATTAAGGATAATGGTTAGATCTCTTATGAATTTTGGAAAGACAGATCTCTTAAATTGAATATTCTCAAAGTGTGGGGGTGTCTAGCTTAGGTAAATATTTCAGTACCCAAAACAGAAAGCTAGGATCTAAAACTATAGATGCTATCTTTATAAGCTATGCCCAAAATAGTAATGCCTATAGGTTCTTAGTGATTAAATCAGATATTAGTGATATAAGTTATAATTCAATCCTTGAAGCTAGAGATGCTTCTTTTTTTGAGGATATATTTTTTTTAAGACTAGAATTTCTAGATCCTTAGAATGTGAACCATCTTCTTTTAGATCTATAGAACTAGAACTTGAAACTAAAATTGAATTAAGAAGAAGTAAGAGAAATAGAATTGAAAGAAATTTTGGAAAAAAATTCTTTACATACCTTGTAGAGGGTGATTCTTACACATGATGATGCTATGTCATCATCAAATTCATCATATTGGAAGGAAGCCATAAATAGTGAAATTTAATAAATCCTAGAGAATAAAACTTAGATTTTATCAAATTTACCTCCAAAAAATAAAGCAAAAACCAAGAGAAAAGACCCTCCTCTCTATTTTTCACACCATGAACCATTCCCAAACTTCTACCATGTGAAGATCTCTCTTCTGGTATCTTACACACAAAAAAAATCACAAAAGCCCCTTTTATAGGTATGTAAGGAGGTGGGGTGAAGAGTCCTAGTGATCCTGGACTCTTACGGGATTCTACCTCCCTTCATAATTTTACATCCCAAAATATATCAAAAGAATATGGGACGCCCCTTTCCATATTTTTTTATGATAGATCAGTTCTCCAACTAATCTCTCACAAAAAATATCCTCAAAATGTTGCACATATAAGAATAAAAAAAATTATTGGCATGGAGAGGTTGATCTGCATGAGAACAAATTCTCCTGATAAGGAATATTTTGAAATTCAATTTCAACATCTTTTTTTATCAAAATCAAATCAGATTTGGATGTGAGATAGATAAGAGAAAGTATACTTTGGTGTGAAAAAATATTATACAAAATAATTTTGTGTGTGGAGATATATGGCGTGCAATCTGGGTTGGCGCAGGGAGAAGAGTCCTATTCCAATAAGGACTCTAAATTTCTTTATTTGAATCTAAACCAAATCACATCTGATTTAGCCCAAATAAAATATATGAAACTCAATATAATTAGGTTCATAAATTTTTAATTAAATATCAATCAAATTAAAAATTGATTGAACTAAAATCCTGATCAAATCAAGGATAATTTTTTCTTAGTGATTAGGTCATCTCATAACCTAATCGGATCAAACCTAATTGAATCCAATTCAATTAGATTTTATTTAATCAACTTTGCTTAATCAAATTAAGCTAATTAGTAATCTAATTACTAATTAATTCTTCATTCATTCACTAACACTTGGTGAATAAATTTATTGTAATGTTTGCATAAGGTTAATCATCAATCGAATTGATGATTAAGCCCTTGAACGATTCTCAATCATTGATCAGCCACATGATTAGTTAGAAACTTCTTTTGAGTATGACCCCATAGGTTTGATCCTAAGCTGGTAGCATAGAAATATCTTTCTAAACCAATCGATGTAACCATCTAGCAAGGATGACCCGACGTCCGGATAGGTTAAATGAAGGCAAAGCAACATTCAAGTACCTATCGACATATAGTTACCGTATAATTCATCCCTTTGACCCTAATGCTCGAGGATCATCAAGGATTTAACTATCAATCTTAGATAAGTCATTTATATTATATTTTAATCTTTTTCAAATCCATCACATGGATTATCCAGGTGCAGATTTTGCTAAATTGAAATACACTGATGCATATCTTTTGCTAATTCAGAGGGGTCAATCCCATCTTGACTCATGCAGCAACTTGACAAGTACTTGACTGTACCCAAAAAATTTCTATCACTGAATTAGAAACTCAGTTAGTCCAACATCAAAGTACAGTGAGTTGCTTGCAAGTCACCATGGTGATCTCAGATCGGAGGGACACTAATTTTCATACCCTTCACAAGCTACCCTTGACAACAGAGTGCTCTATAGTTGGTCACATTCAGTGATGATGTACTCCTACATTTCACCTGTATATCACACCAGTATCTCTATACCATTTGGTTATGAGGAAAATCAATGCATATGGCATACAACGACCTACACTTGATATCACTATCATCCTAGTAATAGCATATCATTTGGTCACGAACTAGTTTAAGGACTATGCGATAAATCTTTCTTTATCGATCAAAAAGTCCCAAGGACTTCATCACAATATAGGAGTTCATTAGAAGATGTAATCTTGTGATAAAAAATATCAAATAATTTTTATTATTTATCAATTCATATATATTTATAATTAGCACAATCGTCAAACGATTAGCTTTAGGACATAATTTCCAACAACCGTGACATAGTGACCTATTTTTATTCAGGAAGTAAGAAGTTAGCACCAAAAAAAAAGGAGAAGAAAAGAGAGGAGGAAGAAAAAACTTATCTGGATCAGGGATGTTCTCATCCACTTCTACTCCCTTGTGGAGCTCTCCCCTTCAACCTTTTTCAAGCTCGCTTCAAAAAGTATCCCATCAAAAGTGGCATTGGCATACTACAAAGAAAAACAAACTATTAGCGATGGCTAACTGCCACTGCTATAGTCATTTTACCATCATTAAAAATTTGATGAAAATATCCTCATCATTAATTATCATTATTAGTGATGATGAAATTACCATCATTAATAACAGTAATTAGCAATGATATTAGCAACAGAAAGCCATCACTAATAATTTTATTTTATTAATTAAAATATTAAAAAATTATTAGTGATGCCATAGTTGTCGCTACTGCTGCTGCTAATAGTTTTTAATTTTTTAAAATTTATAATTAAATATTTTAAAATATATTTTAATCATATTAACAAGTAATAATATTTTTTAAAACTTATTATAAATAAAATAATAATTATTTAGCATAATCATTGTTGGTGCAAAAATTCGCTAGCGCCGGAGAAGCTGGAGTCGGGAAGCCGCGGTCGCCGCCGGGACCTGCAAGGGAAGTCTAAACCGGAGGTGGGGTTGCTCCGGCAAGACCCTCCGACGCTCAAGTCAGTTCTCTGCCTCAACAAGAATGGAGTGCTCGAACGGAGAATTTAGCAGAGTTTTGAGATAGGAAAAAGGAGCTTAGAGAATAACGTATCTGGATCCCCCTTTTATAGACGGAGGAGGCAACGGATTGATGGCGATGTTTGTAACTGCCTGGTAGTGGGCCGCCCATGGTCAGGGGAATTGATTGCGGAAGATAGTGGAGTGGACACGTGGCCATCACCTCGGCCCGCCACGTGGAATCTGTTATGAGGGGTGGAGCAGCGTCCGTTGTCAGTGGATAGGAGAATCGCATGGTATCCATCGTAGGAGGTGGAGCAGGTTCGTGGCCGCCACTGTGGCCTGCCAGAGGATAGTGGAGCTGTGCGGAATCTGCCACAAGAAGTGGAGCAGGGCGGCGATGGCTACTGCGGCCTGTCAGGGAACGATGGAACTGCGCGGAGTCCGTCACAGGAAGTGGAGCAGGGTCGTGGGTGGAGCCCGACTTCTGGGGGAGTCCGGGCGGAACCCCCTCGGAGCTGACGTTGGGGGCGGAGCTCGGCTCTCGTAGGAGTTCGGGCGAAGTCTGCTTGCGGCTGCAGTCGTTGGCGTCGAGGACGTAGCCCGGCTCCCTTAAGAGCCCGGTCGGAGCTGTGCTGATGTCGGTGCTGGAGGCGGAGCCCGGCTCCCGTAGGAGTCCGGGCGGAGCTGTGCTCAACCAAAGTTAGAGGTGAAGTCCGGCTCCCGTAGGAGTCCGATCGGAGCTTACCAGCAATTGATGTCGGAGGCGGAGCCCGGCTCCCGTAGGAGTCCGGGCGGAGCTGCACTTGCTGTCGGCGGTGGAGCCCGGCTCCCGTAGGAGTCCGGGCGGAGCTGCACTTGCTGTCGCGGTGGAGTCCGGCTCCCGTAGGAGTCCGGGTGGAGCTGCACTTGCTGTCGGCGGTGGAGCCCGACTCCCGTAGAAGTCCGGGCGGAGCTGCACTTGCTGTCGGCGGTGGAGCCGGCTCCCGTAGGAGTCCGGGCGGAGCTGCACTTGCTGTCGGCGGTGGAGCCCGGCTCCGTAGGAGTCAGGGCGGAGCTGCACTTGCTGTCGGCGGTGGAGCCCGGCTCCCGTAGGAGTCCGGGCGGGCTGCACTTGCTGTCGGCGGTGGAGCCCGGCTCCCGTAGGAGTCCGGGCGGAGCTGCAGTTGATGTCGATTCCGTTGAGGGTTTCGGCTGTGGGTATTTTATACCCAACACCAGTCCCCCTACATCCGAGTTTGAAATTCAAACGAAGGAAGTACACAGAGGTACAGCCGGAACCGTCCCTTCGAACCCTGCGCCCTACCGCTCCCAGAAATTTTGGCATTAAATGAGCGCGTGCCGGAGTCTTTTCGAATTGGAGCGGTACGAGGGGACGCTTCGAAGATCCCGCAGGTACGCTGGCCAGGTACGGTGCAATTATGACCCTGCCAACCGCCAGCCGCCTTTAGCCGCCTGCCACGGGGAGTGGGACACGCGTCGGATGCGGACTGGCTGGGGGGATTCGAGATCATTATGGCGCTGGATCCCAGGGTCTATTTAAACCCGTCCTCCCCCTTCAGGCGTCCCACTCCATTTCTGATTTTTTGCTGGCGTCTGTCATCTCCCCGAGAGTCTGCTCTAGCGAACGTCCCTCTCGAGCCGTAGGCGCCTTTCGTTTCTCGCTCCCGGGTCCCCAGAGCAAGATAGGTTAGTGCCAACCTTCTTCTTCTTACCGCCTAGGGGCTTCTCCTCTTTTCATTTCTTTCGTGTCTTCTTCTGAGTTGACCTTCGACGTCTCGTTCCCTTTCGGTTTGCCTTTCTAGGGTCCTTTAGGTTCTTCCCCCAAAAAAAATGTCTTCCGACTCTTCTGCCCCCGTAAGTTCTGGGAGTTCTTCTGCTTCGAACCCCCAGGCCCCCGTTTCTGCGGACGAACCCGCGTTCGGGGCAGGGCCTCGCCCGATTTTCGCACCGGGCGTCATTCCATGTTCGTCGACTTCGGACGAACTCCTCCTGATAAGGGCTCGTATGGGGTTCCTTCCGAGTACGACCTGGAGCTTCCTGGCCCCTCTGACCGGGCCAGCGCTCCCCCTCCTGGTCGCTTTTGTTTGTACCAGGAGGCATTCCGTGCCGGACTCGGCTTCCGCTTCCTGTCTTTGTTGCCGCCTTCTTTCGTTTCTTAGACATTTCTCTCGCCTCTGTCGCCCCGAATTCCTTTAGGTTTTTGATAGGGTTTCTCTCTCTCTGCCATATAGCCGAGGTCCAGCCATCCCTCTCCCTGTTCAGACATTTCTACACCTTCAAACGCCATCCTTCAGCGAAGGACTGGTGGTACTTCTCCCCCCAGTTCGGTAAGAAGGGGTTGCTGAAGGGCGCCCCTTCTTCGATTCACAACTGGAAGGGAAAATTTCTCTTCGTCTACTGCCTGACCCTGGAACTAGGTCTGCCCCCTTGGGGGTCCCTGAGGGATTCCGTCCGCGGGCTCCCAGCCTGGGAGAGGACGACCTCCAGGCTGCCCAGAAGTTCTGAGTTATCCCGCTCCTTCCCTTCCTAACCTTCTGAGGGAGCAGCTTCTCTTCAACATCGGTCTGAGCCCTCAGGATCCAGCAAGTATTTATCTTTCTTTTCTTGCCTTCTTCTTCTCTCTCTTTCTCTTCTTTTCTCTTTCTTTTTTTTTTTTTTTTTTTTTTTTTGGACTCTGGACTGATCGGTGCTGCTTCTTCTTTCTTCTTTTTTCTCCTGTTTTGCGTTGTTGTTTTTTTTTTTTTTTTTTTAGCAATGGACGCCGAAGCCACGCGGATGCTCGCCAAGGCTATGAGAGCCCAGAAGAGGAAGGGCACGACGACCTCCGGTTCGGCGAAGAGGGCCAGGGTGGAAGAGACGAGCCTGGCCGCCCTGTCCAGGTGACCCGGCCATCGACATTCCCTCAGATGCCGAGCCAGCGGCCCCCCGGGCTTCCCCAAGGAGCCCGCCGACTGGGGCCCCCGTTCCGGAGGTCCGCCCCACGGAGGCGCCCGCCGCGGGGAGGAGGAGGAAATCGGTGGCCCGCAGGGTGAGCAGCCACCGAGCCGCTGTAGACGAGTCCGTCTGCTCCGAGGGAGGATCGGAGAACCCCTTCAACGACAAGGCTCTGATCCAGCGGCTGCTCGATGGTTGCATTCTGTCCGACGTCGTGGAGAGGATCGACCGCGCGATCCAGAGCAGCGGGCCTGGGACACTTTGGGGTCCTTTCTTGAGGTAAGCGGGTTTTTATTTGCACAGTTGCTCGGTCTTTGTTGTAATTCTCTATCTGTCCTTGCAGATCGGGCACCAGCTCTTCACCTATGTCGAGGCGTTGGGCCACATGAGAAGGGACCTTCTTCGGGCGGAGGAGCACTGCCAAGACGAGGTTGTTCGTCTTCAAGCGAAGACGGCCGAGGTGGCCGCCCTCCGGGAGGCCCTGGAGAGAGAGAGACAAGATCGGGAAGAGGAAAGATGAGCCGGGAGGAGGAGAGGCGAAGCTTGGAGGAGTCAGCAAGGAAGGCAGAGGCCGAGATCGCCCATCTGGCCGAGCAAACTCCGGTTCTGGTCTCGGAGGCCAGGACCCTTGCGGTGGAGGAGTTCAAGGCCTCTGCGGAGATGAGGGAGCTGAACGTCCAGTTCGGCCTGGAGGCGTTTACCAAGGGGTTCGAGCTCTGCCGAGAGAGGGTGGCCAATAGATACCCCGACCTTGATCTCGGCTTTTTGGAGGAGTCTGACGACGAGGCCGCCCCTTCGTCCGCCGCTACCGCAGTCGCACCCCCCGCGCCGAGCTCTCCACCCCCTGCCCCCGAGGTCTGAGACCTCCGATCTTGTATCTTTCTTTTGTCGCCATATTTCCTTTCCGCTTGTCTTCAAAATTAATCAATAAAGTCGAACTTCTTATTGTGGATGGCCTTTCCTTCCCCCTGCTCCTTCTTTTCTGCCTTTCTCCTTGTAATGAGTTGGTCTTTGACGTTTGCTTCTTTCGATGGCAGTGTCCTGCCGAAGCGCTCCCCTTGCCCCTGGGGTCCCGCTGAAGTCAACTATCCAACGGCTAAAAAAGGAGGTCCTCCACCTGACGAAGAAGTTGAAGAAGTCGGAGGGCGAGCTCCGCCAGGCGAAGAAATGCTATTCCGAGGCCGCCGCTGAGCCGCCCACTTCAGGAGTCTTCAGGTGAAGGCAATCATGGACTACAGCCGGAGGAAGGTGAACTTCGCAAAGGAGCTCGAGGAATGCACGAAGAGCGCCAGCGATCGAACCTGGGCTCAAGAAGCCAGGATCAGCGCCCTTAAGGTGGAGCTGTCAGCTGCGAAGAGGAGGATCGGCCAGCTGGAAGGGAACTCATCCCAGCTCACAGCGCAGGATGAGCAGATATGGTCACAAAAGGTCTCCGACCTCCAGAAGCAGCTTCAAGATGCCGAGATGAGTCACGATGTGTAGCGGGCCAGCTGGCGCCGGCAGGTAGAAGAGTACAAAGGGAGATTCCGTCGGGCGGCGGACGAGGTTGTTCGTCTTCAGAGGCAGTTGGTTACTAGGGCGCAGCTCGCTAACGCCAAGATACCGAAGAGCTCCAAGCCCTAAGAGGCACTGTCGAAGGGATTTCTGTCTCCCTTGGGGAGAAGACAGCCGAGCTTCAACAAGTAAAAATCCAACTGGGGCTTGAGCGGAAGGCCGTCGCGGACGCAGAGGCGGAGTCCGAAGTTTTGCGAAAGTGGCATCGGGAAGCGAAGGCTGAGAGCCGGCGACTTCGCCAGGCGCTCCAGGATATGCTGCAAAAGAAGGAAGGACTAGAGAAATGGTGGAGAGCCTGAGGCAGTCCTGGTTGAGGGATGGAGGTGATCACCCTAGGTTAGAGGGAGCAGGACCTCCTTAGAGTTCTTTTGTAGTCACCCCCTTTTTGTAGCTGCCCCTTTTTTCTTCTTGTCGTTTTGTCCCTCTTTCTCTAACCGTCCTGGCCCTGTAGTACATATATCGGAAATGGGGAAAAAGCACTTTGTGTTATCTTGTCCGCGCGTAGCACCGATATTGTCGTTCGTTGACCCTTTCTCGTCATTTGGCCTGTTTGGCTTAGAGGTCGTCGTGGGAAGGGGCTCTTCCCTTCCATCTGATCTCGTCATGCGGCCAAGCCTCGCCACCATTTTTAACCCTTGCTGGCGAAGTAGCGGATGGAGCCCGGCTTTCTTAGGAGCCCGGGTGAAGTCTTTCCTGGCGACGGAGCCCGGCTCCCGTAGGAGTCCGGGCGAAGCTTCCCTGGCGGCGAAACCCGGCTCCCGTAGGAGTCCGGGCGAAGCTTTCTTTGGCGGCGGAACCCGGCTCCCGTAGGAGTCCGGGCGAAGCTTCTTTGGCGGCGGAACCCGGCTCCCGTAGGAGTCCGGGCGAAGCTTACCTTGGCGGCGGAACCCGGCTCCCGTAGGAGTCCGGGTGAAGCTTTCCTTGGCGGCGGAACCCGCTCTCGTAGGAGTCCGGGTCTTCCATTTTGCTTGAGCCGGCGCGAGGTTCTCGTTATCAGCCTGGCCTGTGGGGGCGCGTTAGGGCGCTGTAAGGCCTCTCCCCCCTCCGGTCTAAAAGAACCGGGCCTTCAACTTTGCTCATGTCAGGACGAGGTTCTCCTCCTGTTCCTGACATGGCTGTGGGGGCACATTAGGGCGTTGCAAGGCCTCTCCCCCCATCCGGTCTAAAAGAACCGGGCCTTTGACTTTGCTCAAGTTAGGACGAGGTCCTCCTCCTGTCCCTAACAGGGCTGTGGGGGCACATTAGGGCATTGTAAGGCCTCTCCCCCCATCCGGTCTAAAAGAACCGGGCCTTTGACTTTGCTCAAGTTAGGGCGAGATCCTCCTCCTGTCCCTAACAGGGCTGTGGGGCACATTAGGGCGTTGTAAGGCCTCTCCCCCCATCCGGTCTAAAAGAACCGGGCCTTTGACTTTGCTCATGTTAGGGCGAGGTTTTCCTCCTGTCCCTAACAAGGCTGTGGGGGCACATTAGGGCGTTGTGAGGCCTCTCCCCCATCCGGTCTAAAAGAACCGAGCCTTTGACCTTGCTCATGTCAGGACGAGGTTCTCCTCCTGTTCCTGACATGGCCGTATTTTTGGAGGGATCATATCCGGTCACACATCCATGCTAGGTGGGAGGAGCATGTTAGCTAAAAAGAAAGATAGATTCAAAGCGAAATAGTAAGCGATACAGTTACAGTATTCCGCTCCTTCTTGAGGCCCTCCAGCGATGGAGTCGATGGTCCGATAGGAGGTCGGTCCCCGAGCTGCTCCTCCCTTTTCTGCAGTTCGGGCGGCGGGAGGGCTCTTGGCCGGTCTCCTCTACCCTCAGGCCTGCGGCGGATGAATCTGTCGAGTCGACCTCGCCGGATGAGCTCCTCGATCTCGTCCTGGAGCTGGATGCATTCTTCGGTGTCGTGGCCGTGGTCACGGTGGTAGAGGCAGAACTTGTTGGGGTTGCGCTTCCCGGGGTGCGTGCGCATCCTCTCCGACCTAGGGAGCAGCTCCCTGACCTCCATTAGTATCTGGGCCTTCGAGGCGTTGAGGGAGGCGTAGTTGCGAAACTTCCCTGGCGGGGAACCCCGTCAAAACCTGGTGTCCGAGCTTCTCTGCCTGCGTGCCCTGGGGGGAGTATGGGCGCGCCTATGTCCAGGAGGGGATCGGGAGCGAGGCCGGGCTTCCTTTGGCCTCTTCTCGACTGCGGGCTTACTAGGATCTCCCGCTTGACGCTCCCTCGCAGTCTCTTCGTCCTTCATTTTGAAGGCCTCTTCCGCTCGGGCGTATCCTTCAGCCCGAGCCAGTAAATCAGCAAAATCCCTGGGGTACTTCTTCTCCAGGGAGTACAAGAGGCCATTCTTCTGAAGGCTACCCTTCAAGGCGGCCATGGCAACCGACTGGTCCAAGTTCCGGACCTCCAACGCCGCGATGTTGAAGCGGTTGACGTAGGCCCGGATGGACTCCCCTTCCCTCTGCTTGATGTTGATGAGGGACTCCGAACCTTTCCGGGGGCGCCGGCTGCTGACAAAATGGGCCACAAATTGGTGGCTCATTTGATCGAAGGAGAATATGGTACCTGACTTCAGGGCCGAGTACCAGTTCCTTACTGCTCCCTTCAAAGTAGACGGAAAAGCCCGGCACAAGATGGCGTCGGGAGCACCGTGAAGCAGCATCATCGTTCGGAAGGCCTCCAGATGATCCACCGGGTCCGACGTCCCGTCGTAGCTTTCAAACTGGGGGAGCTTGAAATTCGGCAGGATCGGTTCCTGCATAATCATTTGGGAGAAGGGAGGGTCGGTGCAGATATCCTCACCGTAAGCGGGAGGCGCGTGGCGGAGTTCTTCGATCCGCCGGTTCATCTCCTGGAGCCTTCGGTCCAGGAGGTCCTCTCGACTTCCGTCTCGAGGGTCCTTTGGCAGAACGGGGGCAGGGATCTCCCAGGAGTGGAGTCGTGGTCCGATTGAGGGCTCTCTACCCTCGGATTCGCCTTCCCGGGAAGGACGGGGCGGCTAGCCCAGGTGGCCCGCCCCACCGCCGGGTTCTGGCATTCCGGAGATGCCCCCTCCGGATGCGCCGACGCCTGCGGTGGCTGCTGCTGCATTGCCTGTACGGCCTCGACGAGGCCTTTGACCTGCTGCGCCAGCAAGTCAAACTGCTCCGCGCCGACCGCCGTCGCCGGAGGGGGAGGAGGAGCTGGCTGAGAGAGGGGAGGGGAGGCCGGAGCCTGAGGTCTGGCCGCGGAGGCCGTGGACCGTCGGGTGGATGCCCTGCGCGGAGGCATTGAGTGTCGATCTCGCGGGGGAGGATTAGGAGTGGATGATGGAGAGACGGTCGGAGGCAGCTCCGTTGAACACTCCTTCAAGAACAAGGGTGCTGCGAAGACACAGGCGTCCTTCTTCTAGCGCCAATCCTGTTGGTGCAAAAATCCGCTAGCACCGGAGAAGCTGGAGTCGGGGAAGCCGCGGTCGCCACCGGGACCTGCAAGGGAAGTCTAAACCGGAGGTGGGGTTGCTCCGGCAAGACCCTCCGACGCTCAAGTCAGTTCTCTGCCTCAACAAGAATGGAGTGCTCGAACGGAGAATTTAGCAGAGTTTTGAGATAGGGAAAAGGAGCTTAGAGAATAACGTATCTGGATCCCCCTTTTATAGACGGAGGAGGCAACGGATTGATGGCGATGTTTGTAACCGTCTGGTAGTGGGCCGCCCATGGTCAGGGGAATTGATTGCGGAAGATAGTGGAGTGGACACGTGGCCATCACCTCGGCCCGCCACGTGGAATCTGTTATGAGGGGTGGAGCAGCGTTCGTTGTCAGCGGATAGGAGAATCGCATGGTATCCATCGCAGGAGGTGGAGCAGGTTCGTGGCCGCCACTGTGGCCTGCCAGAGGATAGTGGAGCTGTGCGGAATCTGCCACAAGAAGTGGAGCAGGGCGGCGATGGCTACTGCGGCCTGTCAGGGAACGATGGAACTGCGCGGAGTCCGCCACAGGAAGTGGAGCAGGGTCGTGGGTGGAGCCCGACTTCTGGGGGAGTCCGGGCGGAACCCCCTCGGAGCTAACGTTGGGGGCGGAGCTCGGCTCTCGTAGGAGTTCGGGCGAAGTCTGCTTGCGGCTGCAGTCATTGGCGTCGAGGACGTAGCCCGGCTCCCTTAAGAGCCCGGTCGGAGCTGTGCTGATGTCGGTGCTGGAGGCGGAGCCCGGCTCCCGTAGGAGTCCGGGCGGAGCTGTGCTGCAACCAAAGTTAGAGGTGAAGTCCGGCTCCCGTAGGAGTCCGGTCGGAGCTTACCAGCAATTGATGTCGGAAGCGGAGCTCGGCTCTCGTAGGAGTCCGGGCGGAGCTGCACCTGCTGTCGGCGGTGGAGCTCGGCTCCCGTAGGAGTCCGGGCGGAGCTGCACCTGCTGTCGGCGGTGGAGCCCGGCTCCCGTAGGAGTCCGGGCGGAGCTGCACCTGCTGTCGGCGGTGGAGCCCGGCTCCCGTAGGAGTCCGGGCGGGGCTGCACATGCTGTCGGCGGTGGAGCCCGGCTCCCGTAGGAGTCCGGGCGGAGCTGCAGTTGATGTCGATTCCGTTGAGGGTTTCGGCTGTGGGTATTTTATACCCAACAATTATGATTACATACCCTATCTATTTATTGTTGGGTTCTGGTTAGGACTAGGTCAGATTTGAGAAAGGTTTGGGTAGAGCTGTCAAAATGGAACAGGACCCATGGGCCAGCCCATTTGGTCCTAAAAATGGGCCGGCCCATTTGGTCCTAAAAATGGGCCGGGTCGGGCTGAGAAATTCTGACCCATTTATGAAAGTGGGCTTTTTGGCCTGACCCCTGTAGCCCATGGGTTGAACTGGATTAGAGCCGGATCAGCTCGTGGGCCGGCCCACACCTTCTCAACTTACCTCTCCCCTGCTGCCCCCTCCTCTCCCTCCGTTTGGGGTCAGTTTCATCGGCTCCATCGCTGCCCTCTTCGTCCTCTACCTCCTCTATGCTACCATCGAGATCCTCTACTCCTCGCTCTCTTTTTGCTGGGAGATGGCGCAATGGATGGTGGCTGCCGTCCCTGACTGGTCAATGGTGCGGCGGTGCTAGACGTGGGGTGCAGCCATGGGATGCTGCGGAACACGGTGGTGATGCGATCAAGAAAGAGGGGAGCAGGGGCCATGTGGTGGGGCTAGACCGATGGAGGGAGATGGCGGTGGCGGCGCTTTGGTGAGCTTGGGCGAAGGGAGACCAGGAACACGTCACGTGCCGGGAGGGGGATGCATGGCGGTTGCCCTTCGCGGACAAGTACTTCAACATGGTGGTGTTCGCAGTGCACCTGAGCGGGTTGGGACGGGGGGTGGCCAGGAGATCTCAGGTGGCAGAGAGGGCCAGGGGGCCCCAGCCGGTCTTGCCTCCTCTGAATGGTGTGGTAGCAGGACAGAATTGGCATGGGGCCTGCGGTGGATGATGCAGAGGACAGTGGTGGGGTGGGGCCGTAGGTGGCGTACCGAAGGGGGGTGGATGCTGCTCGACCGCCGGCAGAGAAAGGCAAAGGATCGGTCGGGTGGGGGGGTGGGAGGAAGGGAAGAGAGAAATGAGGAAAAAAAAAGAAAAAAGAAAAAAAAGAAGTGGGCTGGCCCAGCCCTAACCCATGGCCCATGTGGGCTAAGGTCAGGCTGGGTTTTTATAGCCCATTTTAATAAGTGGGCCAAGCCCAGCTCGGTCCTCATAATCACAACTCACGTGGGCTAGGATCGGACTCGGTCGGGCTGGTCCATTTTGATAGCTCTAGGTTTGAAAAGATTTATATGTTGAAGTGACAACCCTAAGCCTATCAAATATGGATATGTAAGATTATATGCTAACAACAAAATTTCTAGATATAATCATAAACAAGTTAGTTGTCCTCAAGCCCATAAAATCATGGACATAATTCTAAAGATTGTTTATCATCGAAGGAAAATGAAACAATGAATGAATAAAGAGAATACATCGTAAGCTTTTCAAAACCTTTGTCATGGATTGCACATAAATGTTTCGTAACTGCATGTGAGGTCCACTCTTGGTATGTGATTTTATCTATTTTGAATATACTTGTAGGGACTATGGATAACCCAATATTACCCCGGAACACCAAATTTCCGCTTTGAATTTAATCAAATCTTAATGCATCTAAGCATATTCTATAACAATTTTTTTGAAAGCTGCAAAATATTATGGCAGCCTCCATGAATAATCATATGCTATGTCATCATGGGAAATAGAAGATTCCCTGAGAGGCTTAAATGCCAGCACAGATGTTAATACTCTTACCACCTTGCAACTGGGACCCCATTGTTCCGAGCCACAATGAGTTGCGGCAGGAAAATAGAAAGCAAAAGCATCCAAAGATGGGGGCTTTTGAGAGAGGAAAGTAGAGAAGATGTACCTTTTTGCCAAAAAAAAAGATATCGGTGAGACAAAAAGAGACGATCCCTCCCCAAATTACCACCATCGATGATAGCAACGACCATTTTTTGTAAATTATTTCGTTCTCTCCTCTCTCTCCCCTGCTGTTTCCTGTCTCCAAACCTAAACCAAGTAATCTTCTCTCTTAATTTCTGACTTTTTTTATCTAAATAATATTATTTTTAAAAATAATTATCAAAATAATATATAATTTTATCAAAATAATATTTAAACAAAAATAAATTATGAAATTAATGTTCTTGCTAAACTATTTACAAAATTATTGTTCGAAACAAAGTAGACTAAGAGAGTCGCCTTATCGTAAGAGATTAGGTGGCTAAAGTTAATGTTCATGGTATAAATTCTTTCTAAATAATTTATACCTTCACCCAACTTTACGGCATGAACACAACCTCCACCTACCATTGTCCGTGGATTAAGGCCTTGTTTGAAATTACTATTGGCAGTAGAGCTTTTAAAGCTTTTAGAAGTAGAGTTTTTAAGAAGTAGAATTTTTGGAAGTAGAGTTTTTACAAAAAGCTATTTTCTGTTTGGTAACCATATTGATAAAATACTTTGAAGAAAGCAAAACAGCTTCTCGACATTAGCCAAAAAGTAGGAGAAAGTGGAAAAGCTTCAAAATACAATTTTCTCCTAGTAGACTTTTTCAGCTTTCCTGCAAAGTCAAAACAATCTTTTGATATTTTTATCAAACATCACTGTATTACTTCAAAATATTTTTTGAGAGTCAGAAAATATTTTTAGATACTCTAAAAGCTTAGCCAAACAGGATCTAACTCGTCAGCCAATAGAAAAAACTTCTTGGCTTAGCTATCCATATCGCTCCCCAACTTCTTATCTTAGGGTACGTTTGGTTATACTTTTTGATTTTTGATTTTTTATTTTTAAAAATATTTTTTATTTTTTTAAATTTTTGTTATTGAATAAAAATAAAAAAAATAAAAAGTATGTTTGGTGACTACGTTGCTATAAAGCAAAAAGTAATATTTGGAGACGATAGGTAAAAAGTTTGACAAGAGAGAAGCATTCAGAAAGGAAGAGAGAGAAGAGAGTTGGAAGATGAAAAGTCTGATGAGGAAGGAAGATTCGAACTATTTACTTTTTAATTTGACGTTTTAAATATGTAAAAATAAAAAAAAAATAATTTTTAAAAAATAATTTTTTTAAAAATAATTATTTTGATTTTTAATTTTTACTTTTCGTAATAACATCAAACATTACTTTTTATTTTTTATTTTTTAAAAATTAAAAAAATAAAAAAAAATTTTAATGACTAATCAAACGCACCCTTAGCTGTTGGCTCTGGCACTGGAAAACACAATTAGAGAAGATCTCAGCCGTCCATCGATCAGTATGGTCCATCTCCGCCGGTGGATCGTCCAGGAGAGGCCTAGGAGTATGGCTGTAATAGCGAACGGTTATTAATTTGGTTCTCTCGTCGACGGGATTGGGCTTGTTGGGTTCCAAGCTTTTTCGAGGGGCAGAGGGCGAGAGAGGTAAGAGCTCTAAGCGCTCGTCTTCTACAATTTTTTTTTTTTTTAGGTTCGAATATTTTTTGGGTTCAACTAATTTGTTGTTTAGTTAATGTAAACCTTGAATTAGGATTCTAGACTTAGATATATTTTTTTAAAATTTGGATTTTATGGTGGAGATTTGAGTCGCTAGGGCTTGATTCAGGTTTGATGCTGCGAGAGAATTTGGGGATGTCGTTTTATTCGTGGGAAGATCGTTCTTTTCTTCTTCGTTTTTCATGGTTTAAGGTTTCCTTTTATTGATTTGGGGTGACTGTTGATGTGGTGCGGAAAATTGGGAGCTTTTTGTGGTAACTTGCGATGGATTTGTTTGCAATCGTCGTTTTTTGCCCCTTGTTTTTCTAATGATTCTGGAATATGTATTCTTTTTATCTATTGTTGTTTGTGAAGGTTACTCTGCGTTTTTTGAATTAGACAGTTTTGGAATAAATTCTTTGTTAGAATTGCTATGTTGTGAATTGGGGCTTGCTTGCATGTATTATAAAATTTTGACACTCTTGTGATTCTGTGTGTTTTTCGGAGCCAAGGTTTTATATTTTTGACTGTGTTTAGAAAATTAAAAACTAGAAAGCAAATTACCATACTTGATTAAGGGATTTCTTTTGGTTGAACTCTTGAAGCCGCTGAGCCACCTAATCTCTTTACCTAACTTTAGCGACTAATTATTATTCTATATTATTCTGTAAATGAATAATATAGAAAGAACATTAATTGTTGCGAGGAGGCGAAGTTACAACTTAAAATCTTAGGGTGACTTGGATACCCCCTCCTCGTGCCACTTCAAGCATACATGGATTCACATACTGAGTACCATCTCTATGTTTCCAAAATCTTCATGCTGCTTAAGGTCTAAAAATTTTCAAAATGATTATCCCTTGCATATAAGGTCAATACTGCCATGAAAGCTCCAAGAAAAGCATACTATCTTGACCCTCCTTTCACAAGTATATAATAAATTGATGACCAGGAGGATGTTAACATTTCCCATACATGCACATAGGTTTCTAACGAGATACTGGACTCCCCAATCAACAAGATGTTAACAATTTATGTAATTGTTAGTGCTTAATATAATTAATCAGGTGCAGTTGTTCAAGAACTGCACAGTGCATAGACATGTATTTAGTCAGCTATGCCATATCTATTTATATGAATGTACATGACTGAATAGCCGAGGACAATTAATGTTTCCATAGGGATTATCTAAATTATTCCATCTAGAGTCATATTTCATTATGTACTTAGAAAACTTGAATAGTTTCTTACGAAAGTTTCTTCTAGAGAGAGGAGAGAACGAGATGATTTACAGGAAGTGGTCGCTGCTCTCATCGACGATGGTGATCTGGGGAGGGATCGCCTCTCTTTGCCTCGCCGACGTCTTCCTCTTTGGCGGAAAGGTACACCTTCTCTACTTCCCCCTCTCAAAAGCCCCCACCTTTGGATGTTTTTGCTTTTCATTTTCCTGTTGGATTCTGATCGGTTTGTATATTCTCTTCTATTTCAAAGATTTATTTTGTGTGATGCGGAGATCTGGCTTGTCTGATCGATAACTTTAGTTGCAATAGATATTTCTATCTGCGGTTTTTTATTATTTGGAGATAGATATCTCTTGCACGATTTTTATGGTTTTGGATGGGTTTACAAATCGGAAATGTAAAAGAGGCAAAAAAAGAACAATGGTAAAATCTCAGAGTTCTTTATTGCCATCTAATAAAATGGGAAATGAAACCATCTTGATATAGTCCAGTTGTTTCCCCCCTTTGTCCTTACTGCTCTGCTTCATCGAAATCTTATTCAGGATCTTTAGAATTTTCTCGTCTGCAGTTTTTTCATTTTTTTGTGGAAAGCTCGTCCGCATTTATGGGTTTTGATGCACTTCATGTTATCAAATAGCAATCCAGTAGTGCGAATTAGCAAGTGGTGGTTTTTTGGTTTGGGCTTCAATAAATCTTGTATTAGATCTAGTGGGTTAAGGATCGTCGTGGTAGCTTTTTTCTCCTTAAAAATGGTGGGTACACCACTACTGCAGGGTTCGAACCCTCGAGCTCTCCAAGATGGAGAGGGATGCCAAGTAGCTGAGCTAATAGACTGATAGACAGCTACTGAAACATTAGGATTTGTGAAAAGAAAGTCTAAGGATCCTGGAAAGCAAAATTATCGAGGAAGTGCATATTGATCGAGAATTATTGCACTCATGATGGAATCCTTTTAGCCCGGGTTTTGAATTGACGTGATAAGGTTTGTGTCTGCTGTTTTTGGGGAGAAGATACAGGAGCAGGTCTATAGTCTTTGGGATGCATGCCATCGATAGAGGAATTAATGAAAGTTCACCAAAGGAAACTTCCAACGAGCTTGGTTTGCATGCACACAAGACATAGAAGAAGTTCATATAAGTTTTTCAAAATACATAGTTTTGAATAACTTTTGAGATTTTATTCCATTGGTTGGTATAGAGTATGTTAGTTAGGAATTAGCTACTATGGCAATGTTGTTGAGGAGATTTATGAGAATGGCTTTGACAAAGTTAGAATTCTAATACTGAGGACAAGGAATGAAGTAGCAGAGGTTTGCTGAGTGCATAATATATTCAAGATGGGTCACTTTTTTTTATCATAAAAATTAGTTGTTGAAGGTGAATGGTGATGTTCATCATGTAGAAATAAAAGATGAGTATTGTTATTCACCTATCTGTGATAATGCTGATTGTTATGATCTTAGTTGTCAGAATCAGTAGCAGGCATGGTTGTGGGTTTGGGGAAATGAACAATTTAAAAACTCTTAAAGGAAGTGCTTATGAAGCAGGTAGGTGTTTGAGTATTAGAAGAGTTTCTGAAGTAAGCTTGTCACCTTAGGTAGAAGATTTTCGCTATTAACATCACGATTATTTTGAGGTAGATGAGGTTTAGGTAGATGAGTTTTTGCTGTTTGTAAGTGTTGACTCACCTAATAAGCCTTAATCAACAGCTTAAGAAAGTTTTTTCTAATAGAACCATCACAAAAGAGTTGGGCATATAGTTAGTGCTTAGTAAGTGTAATGACTAACAGTCACCTGAGAGGGATGTGTTGCCCAATGGTCAATATAATGAATACTGTTGTTCAATTTCCTCTCAACCCCTCAAATGGTCAGTTGAAGTAGCAGCTCCCAAGGTTAACAAGTAAGGCTGGTTTCTACTCCAAAACAGCAAGCTAGGATGCTTATAAATACAAGGCCATCATAATCTTGATTTTTTCCCATTTTGTTAGCTTATTGTTGCAGCATGTTCTAGCAGATGTAAGTATTTTTTTCAGCATGAAATATCTTGGATGAATGGGTCCCCAAATAGTCCTAAACTATTTTAGTCCCAATTATAATTAGCTCAGTTCTAGTAATCAAGGTCATCTCTTTCCATTTTGTTTTCAAGCCCTAATTGTGTGCTATCAAAATGGTGTTAGAGCAGTCTTTTCTATGGATCTTCAATTGAGTTAGAGTGGCTGCTCACTTCAATAACATTCTGCCATTCATTATTGAGGTTTTCAACTCGCACTACAAAAAGTTACATATGGAAAAATTTGTGATGGATTTCTTTTGGCCCATATATCTCAAAGCAATCAATTCCCTTCCAAATCAAGCCCGACCACTACAATTATGATTGGTTCAACAGCCACTTGAGAGGGGTGTGGGAACCCAGTGGTTAGTGTAATGAATGCTTTCAGTTTTCATCTGAACATTGGAAGGTCAAGTGACTAAGCAGCTCCAAGGATCGAATTGGTTAACAAATTGGGTCGGTTTCTACTAGAGAAATAGCAGACTAGGTTCTTATAAATGTAATAACAAGCATGACTTGGATGGTAGTAATCTCAAGTGTTTTAAATTGTACTGGCATATTGCTGCTACTAGTTCTAGTCAGATTAAGTTTTTTCCTTAGCATGAGTGAGTCTCCAAATAGTCCTCCTAAGCTCTTCTGATCCCACTAGTAATCAACTGACTTATTTCTTTTTCAAGCTTAAATGGTGTACTACTGCAGCTTCTTGACTAAAATAAAATAGGTCAAATGCTTCAATATAAGTTGACATGAGGGAAGCTAAGTTTTGCCAAAATCTAGAACTTAAAGATAAGTTTACATGGGGGAAGCTGATGCTAAGTCTGAGCTCCTAGAGGAAGTATTCATGGTCAACAACCACAAAAAGGATGAACAAAGGATTTCTTGTACCAGAATCAGTTATTGAACTATGCCTATTATAGCTTGAATAAGAACAAGGTGTGATTGGCCTTTTGAATTGAAAAATTGTTGATGAACTGGTTAATTTAAAATTTGACACTGATACTGTATCAGGTTATTGTCTTCCCCCTGATAATTTGATAAATGAAGACATCTTTCACAGGTGGTCGATAATGTGTAAGAACAGAATCTCTAGTTCTTCCCACTGAGACACTAATCAACATCGGCATTAGGGCCAGCTGTAGGTCCATTTTATATTCATAGTGGATTAACAAGCCTGAGATTTTTGCCTTTTCTGAGGTTCAGTGAAAAAGATAGAGGAGTGTCGAGGTCAGTAATATTTGAATGCTGGAATTTCTATACAACCAAGTCATAGAATCAGATTTTAGTGTTCAAAATGTTAGACCATTATGATCACTTTCACACATGATCTGTTTAATAGGTGTTGAAAAGGGTGACGTGGATGACCTAGACCTATATGATGAATTGAACGTTGGATTTACACTGTCATGTCACCTCCTTTCCTGGTATCCTGGTATTGGATATCCAATTTCATTTAGATGATGGAAGGTAGGTCTGATCTGTTTCTGCAAATTTTAATGGTATTGCATCCATTTGTTGGAGTTGATCATTCGAACCAAAAGGTGTTCCCATGGATAAGAAATCTTTAAATTGCTGGAAATCAAGGAACTTATTAACATTTTTGTCTCGGAACTTGACATTATTTTTTTTAAGTACCCCGTTATTTTCATTAGTTAGGTCTCATAGATGATACTTGGTTTAGCTACAAGGTTTCAAAACTATGATTAATGCAAGGTGCAATCTTTGATATAAGTATAACAATAGGGCTAGTAAGTGCCATGCAAGATGGTGTGGAGGTGGTTTACCTTCAGAAATTAAATTCATCAGATTAGTAGTTGCAAGATTAAAAAACAAAATAATATCAAAATGGGTCTCCTTACTTACAAGTTGAACCGAGGGTACACTTTCATAAAGCTACTGCAACAAATGTTGCATTGTGATAGAGGGGGAAAAAAATCCATGTTTACCATCTCCTGCTGAGAGGGGGGAATGGTGGAAGAACTTTCTATCAGCTGTTGCATGATGATCACAATAGCTGTTCCTGGAGTACAAAAAAGAATGCAAACTCTGACAAAGAGGTAGATTATGACATTGTATTTATTATTGGTGGTCACTTATTCTAGCAGAGTAATCAAGGACCACCAAGAACCATAAGAAACTTGGTTTGATGTGTACCAGTGTTCACATAGCTAATCTGACCATAGATGTGGGAACTGGAAAAAAAAGCCATATGTGCAGAGAAATCAAATCACTAGATGCTGAGAAAAGACTCATCAGTATAAGTTGGCATAACTGAATGACATTGAGAGGCTCATGGTCAAGACTCCTATGCCTCCTCGAATTTCCAATATTGTTTTGATGATGTCATGTGAATTTCCAGGGACCGTGGTTTCGGGCTTTTGGGAGAATGTAACATTATGTTGTATTATTTAGGTAGTATGGAAAGGTAGCCATTATAAACCAAAATCAAAGAACAATAGGGATTGCATCTTTGGGTTGGGGAAAATATTTATTTTTCTTCTAGAAATTCGATAATAACAGATTTAAACAACCATTTTATGACAAAGGAAAGGCATTAAAAGAAGTGTTCCCAGGCTTTTAGGATTTTCTTAATGTTTGTGTGCTGGCGATTTAATGAACGGACATTGTGAAACTGAATTTAGAGAATAGTTTGTTAGCAGTAAAACCCATGTTGTTGGCATCACACTGCACCATCTTAAATGTAAGGTATCAATTGTATAGTCTGGATGGGTCTCGTTATGTGCCTGGCCCGGCTTCAACAGGACTAATTAGAGACCAGTCCAAAGTAGGGCTTGCCATTAGAGATGTGATCAAATTGGCCCAGTTAATCTGGGCCTACCCAGATGTGTTCATTATTGGGGAAAATTATATCCAAGATTGGGTCAAGTGAGAAGGTTGTATCTTTAAGACTAGGTTTAGGTTTGGAGATGGTGAGAGAGAGAGAGAGAGAGAGAGAGAGAGGACGATGAGATGATCTATAGGAAGTGGTCATTGCTATTGTCGATGGTGGTGATCTGGGGAGGGATCGCCTTCCTTTGCCTCGCCGACATCTTCCTCTTCGGCGGAAAGGTACATCTTCTCCATTTCACTCTCTTAAAAGCTTCAAAAGCTCACACCTTTCAATGCTTTTACACTCCTTTTCCCTGTTGGATTTCAATCGGTTTGTATATTCTCTTCTATTTCAAAAATTTATTTTGTATGATGCGGAGATTTGGCTTGTTTGACCGATAACTTTAGTTGCAATAGATATTTTTATCTGCGGTTTTTTATTATTTGGAGATAGATATCTCTTGCACGATTTTTATGGTTTTGGATGGATTTACAAATTGGAAATGTAAGAGAGAAAAAAAAAAGAAAAAATGGGTGAAATCTCAGAGTTCTTTATTGCTATCTAATAAAACAGGAAATGAAACCATCTTGATATAGTCCAGTTATTTCTCCCCTTTCTCCTTACTGCTCTGCTTCATCGAAATCTTATTCAGGATCTTGAGAATTTTCTCATCCGCAGTTTTTTCATTTCTCTATGGAAAGCTTGTTCGCATTTTTTCATTGATATGGGTTTTGAAGCACTTCATGTTATCAAATAGCAATCCAGTGGTGCGAGTTAAAGAAGAGATTTTTTGTTTGGGCTTCAATAAATTATTAGATCTAGTGGGTTAAGGATTGTCGTGGTAGCTTTTTTTCCCCTTAAAAAATGGTGGGTACACCACTACTGCAGGGTTCGAACCCTCGAGCTCTCCAAGATGGAGAGGGATGCCAACCAGCTGAGCTAAGAGATTGATAGACAGCTACTGAAACATTAGGATTTGTGAAAAGAAAGTTTGAGGATCCCAGAAAGCAAAATTATCGAGGAAGTGCATATTGATCGAGAATTATTGCACTCATGAAGGAATGCTTTTAGCTCGGGTTTTGAATTGACGTGATAAGGTTTGTGTCTGTTGTTTTTGGGGAGAAGATACAGGAACAGATCTGTAGTCTTTGGGGTGCATGCCATTGATAGAGGAATTAATGAAAGTTCACCAAAGGGAACTTCTAGCGAGCTTGGTTTGCATGCACACAAGTTCATATAAGTTTTTCAAAATACATAGTTTTGGATAACTTTTGAGATGTTATTCCTTTGGTTGGTGTGGAGTATGTTAGTTAGGAATTAGCTGCTATGGCAATGTTGTTGAGGAGATTTATGAGAATGGCCTTGACAAAGTTAGAATTCTAATACCAAGAACAAGGAATGAAGGGAGCAGCAGAGGTTTGTTGAGTGCATAATATATTCAAGATGGGTCATTTTTTTTTATCATAAAAATTAGTTGTTGAAGGTGAATGGTAATGTTCATCTTGTAGAAATAAAAGATGAGTATTGTTATTCACCTATCTGTGATAATGCTGATTGCTTTGATCTTAGTTGTCAGAATCAGTAGCAGGCATGGTTGTGGGTTTGGGAAAATGAATAATTTAAAAACTCTTAAAGGAAGTGCTTATGAAGCAGGTAGGTGTTTGAGTATTAGAGGAGTTTCTGAAGTAAGTTTGTTACCTTAGGTAGAAGATTCTTGCTATTAACATCACGATTATTTTGAGGCAGATGAGTTTTAGGTAGATGAGTTTTTGCTGATTGTAAGTGTTGATTTACCTAATAAGCCTCAATCAACAGCTTAAGAAAGTTTTTCCTAATAGAACCATCACAAAAGAGTTGGGCATATGGTTGGTGCTTAGTACTTAGTGTAATGACTAACGGTCATCTGAGAGGGATGAGTTGCCCAATGGTCCATACAATGAATACTGTTGTTAAAGTTCCTCTCAACCCCTCAAATGGTCAGTTGAAGTAGCAGCTCCCAAGGTTAACAAATAAGGCTGGTTTCTACTCCAAAACAGCAAGCTAGGATGCTTGTAAATACAAAGCCATCGTAATCTTGATTTTTTTCCATTTTGTTAGCTTATTGTTGTAGCATGTTCTAGCAGATGTAAGTATTTTTTTCTCAGCATGAAATATTTTGGATGAATGAGTCCCCAAATGAAGACACATCTTTCACAGGTGGTTGATAATGTGTAAGAACAGAACCTCTAGTTTTCCTACTGAGACACTATTCAACACCGACATTAGGAGCCAGCTGTGGTTCATTTTATATTCATATTGGATTAGCAAGCCTGATATTTTTGCCTTTTCTGAGGTTCAGTGAACAAGATAGAGTTTTGGAGTGTTGAGGTCAGTACTATTTGAATGCTGGAGTTTCTCAACAACCGGGTCATGGAATCTGATTTTAGTGTTCAAAATGTTAGACCATTGTGATCGCTTTCACACACGATCTGTTTAGTAGGTCTTGAAAAGGGTGAGGTGGATGGCCTCAACCTATATGATAAATTAAACGTTGGATTTATTACAATGTCATGTCACCTCCTTTCATGGTATCCTGGTATTGGATATCCAATTTCATTTAGATGATGGAAGGTAGGTTTGATCTGTTTCTGCAAATTTTAATGGTATTGTATCCATTTGTTGGAGTTGATCATTCAAACCAAAAGGTGTTCCCATGGATAAGAAATCTTTAAATTGCTGGAAATCAAGGAACTTATTAACATTTTTGTCTCCGAACTGACATTATTCTCCATAAGTATCCCGTTATTTTCATTGGTTAGGTCTCATGGATGATACTTGGTTCAGCTATGAGGTTTCAAAACTATGATTAATGCAAGGTGCAATCTTTGATATAAGTATAACAATAGGGCTAGTAAGTGCCAGGGCTAGTAAGTGCCAGCAAGATGGTATGGAGTTTACCTTCAGAAATTAAATTTGTCAGATTAGTAGTGGCAAGATTAAGAAACAAAACAATATCAAAATGGATCTCCTTGCTTACAAGTTGAACAAAGGGTACACTTTCCTAAAGCTACTGCAACACATGTTGCATTGTGATAGAGGGAAAAAGGATCCATGTTTACCATCTCCTGTTGAGGGGAGGAGGGGGGTGGGGGGAATGGTGGAAGAACTTTCTGCCAGCTGTTGCATGATGATCACAATAGCTGTTCCTGGAGTACAAAAAAGGATGCAGACACTGACAAAGAGGTAGATTTTGACATTGTATTTATTATTGGTGGTCAGTTATTTTAGCAGAGTAATCAAGGACCACCAATGCGTCATAAGAAACTTGGTTTGATATGTACTAGTGTTCACATAGCTAATCTGACCATAGATGTGGGAACTTGAAAAACAAGCTATACGTGCGGAGAAGCCAAATCACTAGATGCTGAGAAAAGACTCATCAGTATGTGTTGGCATAACTGGATGACATTGAGAAGCTCATAGTCAAGACTCCAGTGCCTCGATTTTTCAATTGTTTTAATGATGTCATGTGAATTTTCAGGGGACTGGTTTCAGGCTTCCGGGAGAATGTAATGTTATGTTTTATTATTTAGGTAGTAGGGAAAGATAGCCATTAGAAATCAAAATCAAAGAACAATAGGGATTGCATCTTTGGGTTTGGGGAAATATTCATTTGCCTTCTAGAAATTCGATAATAACAGATTTAAACAACCATTATATGACAAAGGAAAGGCATCAAAAGTAGTGTTCCTAGGCTTCTAGGATTTTATTAATGTTTGTGTGCTGGCGATCTAATGAAGGGACATTATGAAACTGAATTTAGAGAATAATTTGTTGGCAGTATTTCTCTAAGATTTCTGTAGGCTGGAAATGATGTATATTTTTCAGCGAAAAGTAGAAGGATTTGTGATGTGTTTTCTTATATCTAGTTGCACCACTCAAATGCTCTTTCGTGTCGGATATGATGATCCATAAGCTGCTTGGTACATTATTGGGAGGAATCTTCTTGAAAGCACATCTGTAGTTTGTCCTTAATTCAAACAACAAAACATGACTCTCTAGACAAGGGGAAAGATCAAAATTTGGGATATTGAAGCTGTTGGGTCCTCCACATTAAGCGAATTGATCAAATGGATACCATTGGAAACTTTTTAATTTGTGATAAGTGGGACTGGGACCTGATTGTCAAATGCTTCTCTTGACAATGGACTTATCTCTCTCTCTTCCTCATGACCCTTCTGAAGATAAAAGGAAGTCTATTAAATCTGCATTTGAAACCATTATCATACCAATTGCTGACTATCCTTCTGACTAATTAAAAGTACCTTTAGGAATTGCCAAATTGACAAAAAATTATGATATTGGTTTGCAGAGTCATGCAGGTTAATCTAGCTAGCTCAAAGAGCTTGGCTGTATGAGGGGCAGCTATAGATTAATTCTGTCCGAACTGTGAATTTGGTGACCACGAACCATCTTTTACCACTGCATCTTTATATTAGGACATTTGGATACCTGTGGCATGTACCCTGTTGGGCATGCTTGCTGTCAGTTTATTCCCCAAATATCGACCTCATTATAGCTTGGAAGAATATCACAGTCGTCAAAACACTGCTATTCTTTTGTGATGTGCATGCTACGATGCAGATAAAATGGACTATATTAGTGGCCTACCTGAGTCACTTTCTTGGTGAAAATAGCTAGGTCTCTTCATGGGTTCTCCATTTGTTTATTTATATTGACCTTACCCTCTCTAATAAGTTCGAAGATTTTTAATATGCAACAACGATCCAGTTGGTGATACATAATCCTGGTATGTGGATCCCAATAAGCCCCCTCCCTAGTAAATGTGCAAAGCTAATTTATATGATGTCTACCACAGAGAAATGAGAACGGTAGATACTGGTGGTCTTATTTAAATTTTCAGGTTCAGTTCTGTTTGTTGGCACTGGTAGAGTGGATTCAGCTGGTATTTTGCTGCATGAGAAGGTTAAACAATGGCGAGTTCCTAATAATATTATCATATATGAGGATGACGAACCATGTGCAGCTTTCTTCTGCTTGTTCCTGGCCAGATGACATGCTCACTGTACTCAATGGGGACTGGGAGTGTAACTGGTCGGTCCACATTTGAGAGATTTGGGGTCATAGCCAACTTATATCAACAGAATACCTTCATGTCAAGCTTATGCATTACTCTTTACAAGACTTAACCTGGCAAGATTGGATATTGTGTCTCCTAAGTATTTCTGAGTCTTTTTTTCTCTGGTTAGCGGGTGAACCTCTGTGTAGTTTTTTTTGGTCCCTTTTTCTTATGTGGATGTAAATGGTGATGCAGCGAACCTTAAATTTAGTATTTATAATAGATTTAATAGCTTTAAATGGTAAAAATTTTTTTTTTATTAGATTGGTATTTGTTCACTATTTCTAGTGAATAGGTCATATTCGGTCTAGTATACGTCATGGCATATATGATAGATTTTACTGTCGAAGTATATAGGATTCTACTCATACGCTCTCTCTCTTGAGAGGTTGTCGGATAATCTTTCTTGGAGAGAGAAATTTTTTGATTTATCGATAGATATTTCTTTTTGGAATTTTTCATGCTGAGCCGTTTCACTATGGTATTGATGTATGTGGATTGGGATAATCTAAGCAATTTTTTAGATCTATCTTTATAAATCTTCATCCCTAAAATGTAGGATGCTTCTCTCAAATTCTTCATGGAGAACTGCGATGATAGTCACAGCTTTATATTTTGCAAAATTGGGATGTTATTTTCTATTCATAGTATGTTATTTCTATATAGTACAAAGAAGATGACTATAAAGTCATTAGTCCATTTGTAGATACAAGATTTTTTTCTGTTTCTATCGAAGCTATATATTTTGATCTTCTTATTAAAACGTATGTTTCAATTTTTAGATGCTTGTTTCAGTACATAGATAGATCTATTTAACTTGCATATTTTAAATTTATCTGAGGATGTGAATCTTTCAGGTTGTATTATATACATCTTTTTTTCTAACTTTTTTGTTAAGGAATACGATTTTGACATTATAAAATTTGCAGGAGAAATTTCAGGAGTATCTATATCGTGAAGGTGAGAAGCTCCGGCAACAGGATAGGGTCATGATGGCTGACAGGAGCAAAGCGAAGATGAGTTAAGAGGAGAAGGTTAGATGATGCAAAAACAGCTGTGTTTCCTCAAATCATTTTGCCAAGTTAGATTCTTGGCCATAAAGGTGTAGCTTCAATAATTGTTGCATTGATGACTCTTTGTGTGTAAGTTTGGTAAAAGTTTGTGCTCATTATCTGGCTTGTGAAGGAAGTTATTTTTCCTTGTCTAGGGAGATAATTTGTGTTGTTTAATTGTCCTTTTTCAACTCCTAAAGTTAAAAGAAGAAAAAAAAAACGTCCTAAAAAGATAAAGTGTCTGGTTATATATATCATTTGAGAAGCGCTTCTATGAGCAGCGGCATAAATCAAAATATATATGCATGCATGCATGCATGCATGCATATATATATATATATATATATATATATATATGTTTGTTTGTTTGTTTTTAAAAGAAGCTGGAAAAGCCTGACAAGATAGTTATAAAAAAATGATCATCAAATATGGGAAATTAATTTTTAATCAAAACTTTAAATAAATCCATTTTTGAAAGTTATTTTTTAAAATTATAAGCAACAAGCAACATTAAATATGTCTTTTTTTGGTAAAAACGAAATACTTTATGTATAGAGATAAAAGGAGTACAAACAGGAGCCGAGCAAACCGACTAGTTGGAAAGCAAAATAGCAGCCAGTTAACAGGTACCTATGACACAAAAATACAGCATCCGAAGGATAAAATAAAAAAGAACGGATAATGTACAACCAAAATATGGGATAAGAAAGCTTAGGCGAGGGAGTGGAGCAGCCACGGAAAAAAAAAAATGGAAGCCGTAACAATTTGGGCCCATGAAATAGGTTGAACACCCATGAAAGCTGTATGAAACATGAACCAGGACCATGATAGCAGTAAGCTCCGTGAAGAGATGATGGCATGAAGAATAGTAGCATTATAGCAATCTGAACCCGCAGAACATTCTGGATAGCTGGCATGAAGCGTTGAGGAATTCCAAGTTGACCTGCTGATCTCAAAGGAATGTACAAAAAATTACACCAAGTAGAGGCATACAATAACCCAACAGTTGAATCAGAGGAAGTAAAGCATGGTAGGAGCAAGTGTAACAAAATAATTCTGGAGAACATGCTGACTTAATAAGAAGCTGAACTGCTGAACATCGTAAGAAGTGGAATATATTGGAAACCATAAATTGTGGACCATAGTGACACAATATAGTCTAGCAGTGAGAAGCTGTTGTGGGGCGAATCCTCATGGTAAATTCCAGAATATGGTCCAGCCGAATCAAAGTAAGCTGATGCACAAATTGAACCTATGACAACAGTTGCACAATCAGTACTGATGCCAGAGTCCAATAACTAATGTGAAACATAACCCATAATTTCAGCTGACATTTAAAGGGCAAGTGATGATCCAGTGGTAGCAACTACCAACTCCACAGTGCAGAGTACCAGCAAGGAGAAGGATGAAGAGCATAATACCCAAACAGTGCCAGCAAGAACAACCATAGGTGAAGCACAAGCAATACAAGCAAATGTGCAAAACCAAAAAATCACCAAAAATCAAGAGAAGTCCATATAGATATAATAAACTATATAATAATAATCACCAAAAGTCAGTTTAGCAAAAAGAACTAATGAAGATGATAACAACTTATCCCCCGCTAGTAAAGGTCTAGCATAATGATCCCAAATAATGGATGCTGCAGCTACTTTAGTAGAATACACAGAAGCATCAAAGTTAATCTTAATTGCTCCAAAGATGGAGGTAACCATACAACTAATGGTAAGGAGAAAGTAGAATAAGGAGAAGAAGTACCCCAGTACGTAAACAGACAGACACTATGTTGCAAACATTGAGAAGTAAAAGCAAAGGATAAACCATAAGCTTTGCTAATCCGTTGCACAGAGATGACTGTATCTTTATTGAAGAGACGGTCATTACAAACTTGCCATGAGTGATTTTATGCTATCCTCTATGTGGGCATTAGACAAGCAGTCTATTAATGCCGGCAAAGAGACAGGGATAAAAGACACCCAATATACATGCGACATAGAGTGCATCAACAGTCCATGGCAAACAAACATGTCATACAAACATGTTTACTGTAAACAACTGCAGGACATAAGTCACAAGTAGAAGAACATGAAGGAATAAAGAACATGAAGGAATAATACCATGACGTGCCAAAATAGAGGCAACTTATTCTAGTGAAGCTGCCACCAAAAGGTTTTAACCTAGGGTTGCACTTAGTTTCCAAATCTAGTCAAAAAGATCCAAAACCGGATTGTGTGAAGTACTATTTAGCTGGAACATATCTCTCAGACTAACATGTGATAATTTAGAATGTGCCATCCCAATTGATTAGACTAGAGCCCTTCAGGTATCTCGATGGAAAAGAAATGGGCCAAAAGAGAAAGATTCCAATTCTAGAATTAATAATAAGATTAGCCACCTTAATATCTGTATTCATAGCTTCCATATTGAGATAAGTAGGCTCGGCTGAAATAGGTAAATTAGAGATCCAAGGATCACTAAAAACATTAATAAAATCGCCTAGACCAAAAGGCCATTGAAATTGAAATGAAATTGGGGATGCAATCCCACAGCACATATTTGCTTCCAAATAGCAGAATAAAAATCTAGACTTTGTATATTGATAACAAGAACCAGCAAAATGATATTTAGCCTTGACTGATCGAGCCCATAATGAGGAAGGATCAATAATTAATTGAGGAGCTAGTTTACAAATACGAGCCTACCTGCAGAATACTTAAGATTTCAAACCCAGCGTCTCTTGAACTTTAGGCGAACAAACTTGCTCCCAGGCTGCATAATGAAATCCTCGTGGATCACTTGGATGCCCCCATAAAAAGCTTTAAACTCCTCCAACTAATGCAATACAGACATAGGAACGTGTACAGAACATAACATATAGAGAAGAATGGTTGGTGGAAGCACCTTACTTCCTCCATTTCCTCAAAAAAAAAAAAAAAACATACATATAGAGAAGAATGGAAAGTAAAACAAATTGAATCAATGTAGCTCAACCAACATAAAAGAGCATTGGCCATTTTCAAGCTTCAATGGAAGCTTGAAAATGGAAGATACAGCCAAGGGCCAAGGAAGTGCATCCTTGGTTCACTTGATATACAGTGAATTTGTGTTTAGAAGTGATTAAAATGGTTCATTGCTTCAATGGATGCCCCACTGTTTTTACATTTCTTCCATAACAAAGAACTGGTTTATATTTCATTATTCTTTTCAATAACGCGGAATATGGAATTTAGAATAGAATCTTTCAGATCCAGGCAACATGTGGAAGAAAATAATCAAAATAATTATGTGTAAGACGTCATGAGATGATCTTACTTGCCGGATGCTCTCATGGCAGTCTCCTTGGTAGCCGACAGGACTTGGCTAAAATGCTGTTAGCCTGACATAGCTTGCCCGTATGTTATATTATTTCTTGCAATTTGGGACATCTGCAAGGTTCGTGTAAGTTAAAAATTATTGCTTCTGATTTGACGTCTCGTTATGCGCATATAATGTGCTGAACATGACCGGTGAGATCAGTATTGGGGCAGGATGCACTTAAAAATCTGTAAATATATAGCATTGTTTTTATGGGCACACATACAACTGTCTTCCAGGTAGAGTGAAAGGCTGCAATTGGTGCCAACAGAAAAAAGGAAAAAAAAAAAAGAAAGAAAGAAAGAAAGGCTGCACTTGGTTGGGGCATTGTTGTGCTAAAGTTATTCCAGTTTTTGTTTGATTACAAAATGTATAATAATTATTAGATGATGAGTTTTTTATCCATACAAATGAAAAAAATATGAATGATGCCTTCTTATCAGGGGTTGTCTATGATAGTGCTCCTTAAGAATATAATCACGATAGAAGTAAGTTTGACGAGTATAATCATTTCATATTTTTATCTTTAAGAATTGAAAGATTATTTGAAAAATTTAATACTTATTGCATGTTTTATGTGTTTCATTTTCCTACCACATGCTGCTTTAGATGCTCATATGGTTCTTAAGGGACTCCCTGATTCACAAGATTGTGGGCCAGCATGCCCAGTGTTTTCACCGGTTGTAAACCGGAAATGAGTAAAAGAATCCATTTGCAACTTTTTCTATGTGGTTCCCACATCAAACTGATGCAGGAATCCAAGTTGCATAAATATATTCTTTTATTTTTCTTCAAAATTTGGGAGAAGTAGTACAAGGCATTTTCATCCTTGGACTTGGTCCAATATCTTCGCAAAAGAAATGGTGTGTTTCATGGGGACTGGACCAATTCATAAGAGTTTATATATTTTTCTGGATTTATTTTTTATTTTTTCTCTCATCTCAGCATCACTTGTCTACACTACTAACGGTTTTTGTAACACTACTAATGCGAGAGGGGAGAACGAAGTATTTTAAAAATAAATAAATTAAACATCTTAAATTAGAATTTTTGAATTCCTAAATTAGAGATTCGAGAGGGAACGGGTTTGGTTACTCTTTCTCCTACTCCTCTCATCTTTTCCCTTATTTTATTTTTTTATTCAAATGCATGCGTTGTACAAGCATTTTGCTTTCACTAGATTAAGTCGGACATCTTATATGCTTTTCATCAATGAAATGGCATACCATGGGCTTCCAAAAAAATTCATTTCATTGGAGCTGTCAAAATAAACCGATCTAATCCTAACCCACATAGACTGTGATTATGTGAGTCGAATAAAACTCAACCCATTTGTTAAAATAGACCATAAACATCCAACCTGACCCTAGCCCATATGGGTTGTGGGTTAGGGTCGGACTAGCCTACATCTTTTTTTCATTTTTTTCTAGGATCGAAGTCCGCTCCTCTATCGATTGTCACCATCCGGCACCGTACATCGTGAGTCTGCTCCCCTGTCACCGTCCGACGCCGTTGCTTTTCTCCTCTGGAGACCGTCGGGAGGGACGCCAAAGACCGCTGAGAGGAGGAGGGGCACCGTGGACCACCAAGAGAAGAGAGGGGCGGCAGTACATCGGAGAGGAGGGGGGGCGGGCTTAGAGAATGAGGAAGGGCCGTCAGGGACTGAGGGGGAGAGGGAGGGTGGTTCTTGCGTAGGAGAACAAGAGGGAAGTTGGGAGGGCTTGCGGGGATCGTCAATTGCCGAGAGGAGGGAGGGGCGGCGGTACGTCGAAGAGGAGGAGGGGGGCGGGCCAAGAGGAGGAGGAGGGGTCGTTGGGGATCGAGAGGAAGAGGGAGGGGGGTTTTGTGCCGGAGACTGAGAGGGAGAGGGAGGGTGTGGGCCGGTTTATGGGTTGACTTGTCTCTAATCTGATTCAGCCCATGGACTACAGGACCGAGCCAAAATGCCCACTTACACAAATGGATCAAAATTTTTTAATCCGATCCGACTTATGTTTAGGGTAAAATGGACTGGCCCATGGCTTTGGCACGAAAAAAATATATATCAAATCATTAATCACATCAGCACCATATGAAGAAAATATATATTATTATTATGTAAATATATTATATTAACATTACGCATCACTTTCTTATGAAAAAAAAACTTAACATAACCATTTTTTTGATAAATTGAATTATCAAGTATAAAATATATTATATTTTTTATTTTATATATAAATAATTAAATGTTGATTGAATGGTATGATTTAGTCCTTCTTACAAGTAGTTTTATTATTGAAATAGTCGTATTAAAAATTCTTGATACCACGTGCAGCCACCGGAATAAGATCCATCATCAAAATTGATGTTGAGGTTTAATATAAGCACTTGGGCGGCTTTGGCTGCCGGCTTGCCTCGGTAGGTGTTCTCTTGGGTACTCGAGTGGCTTTTGCGCGTATTTTTACTTGTACGCTATGATCGCAGGTCGCCACACGTGAGTCAGCACGGGACCCATCCTCATGGAAAACCGTGTCCAGAAACAACGTGACAAAATCCAACTAACGGAGAGGATGACGACCTCACCCGGAGTGCGGGAGGGCAAACCGACCGGGAATTTTCAGGATCCCACAGCGAGAGAACTGCCGGTGGAAAGTGGAGTGACGTAACGGGATCCGCTGGTTAAGGAAATCGGGATTCCCGCAGTTGGTTTCGAGGTCAGAGTTGGAGGCTTGGTTTGGATAAAATTACGAGGACGCCACCAATGCCAGCTATGGTAACACCTTAGTCACGAGATTCCGATGTTCCAACAACTTGGATTAGTATAAACTTGCGGAAGTCACGAGATTCCAATGTGCAGAGAATCTGAGATGGCAAATGTCCGATCTAAACTTTCCCCTAATATCATTTCTTTCGCTTTCAAGCTTTCAATAACTTGGACGATGGTTTTGGTCTGCCCAAAGCGGTTTTTTTTTTTGATAAAAATCTGCCCAAAGCTCTTGGTGTGCATCCATAGACTTTAAGCGCGGACAAATAGTTTCGCTGATGAACTAAAATACTTGGATGTCAAGTGACTAATACTATAAAAAACTTTACTATTTGCCATCATTAATAATAATTTTATCATCATTAATAGTATTAACAATGAAAAATCATCGATAATTGATGATCGAAATAATCTTTATCGCTAAGTGTCATTATTAACGATGAATTTTCTAGCCGTCGCTAATAACCACTATTAGTAATAATATTTATGACGGCTAAACTTTATCACTATATATTTTTTTATTTTTAAATTAAATTTTAAAAAAAATTTAAAAAATTAGTGATAGTTATTTTGTCGCTAATGCTATCGCTAATAAGTATTAGCGACTGCTAAAATCATCGCTAATGTCGTCGGTAATGGTTAATTTTATTTTTTTAAAAAAAAATTATAATAATATTTTTTAAAATCTATTTTAATTAATTACAATCAATTATGGTTCCTAACACCTGTTATAATTAAAATCCAAAGATAATATGACAATCACAAATAAAAAACTAATTATATTATATTATAAATATAAATTTTATAAGTTTACAAGCAGTATAAAAAAAATACAATACATCAAAATAAAAAAAATCAAATTAGATCCTCCTCGTCGTCCTCCTCCTCCTTTTCCTGTTCCTCTCCAGCAGCTGGTGGATGAGAGCCGATTGTCCCAGCATCCTAAAATAAATAAAATAAAATATTATTAATAAATTTCGATATGGAGACTTATCTTTTGATACACTTCTCTGATTCTTGAACATATTGTTCTTACATATTTCATTCAATGATACGGAGCCATAGACACCTCTGATCCATCAATTAGATTGTTAGATTAAATTTTTAGCTCCTACATCCCTTTTTTCAACTCAAGCCTAAATATGTAAAGCTTCTAAATATAAAAATTTAAAACAAGTAAAAGAGTTTACTAATAGAATTACCTGATGTGTTGACTGGGATAACGAGCCCAACTGATCACACAATTATGGGTCTTCAAGAATCTCCACAACCATATCGCAGACGGCATCCCGAAAGCTCTGAGGTTGCTGGCTCAGAAGCCTCTGTATGACCTTCTCTACATGCGCATTGCTTCAAGTCTGGAATGTCGAGGCCTGTGAGGATGCTGAAGAGCATCTAGCCACTGGAGAGTCGAAGCTGTGGTCAAATCCTATGACCCGGCTCCTATTCACCCCTTCGATGACCCTGAGCCATCTCTCAAAGTCAACGAGGGGCTGAGTGGATGGGTCATCATCGTGCTGCGCAACAACGTACTCCACATAATCTGCCTATACAGTTCAGAAATACATTAGTTCTAATATACATATCAACTCCTATAATAACTTAATAAATACAGTTTGAAATTCTCACCTTGATCTATCATGACCTAGAATTTAAATAATCACTAGTCCTCCTAGACTGGTGTGTGGCCTCCCACAATCGTAGCTGGCCTGGTGGATGATCCAGCTGTCATATCTATAATAAGTAAATAATAAAATTAAATTAATTAAAACATACATATAAGAGTTTTTATAGTTCTAGTGAAGAGTTTTGGTATAAATTTTTTACTAGTCTGTCGGCCACAACATATGTGCCGACGAAGCCGTTCGTATGCCTGATCGGATCTTATTGAGTGGTCCAATTCTGTCAGATCCTCTGTTGCTTATTGGAGTACTCCTCACTACTCCACTGGTCATAGAAGACCTCCCATACGTCTGCTCACATCTAGTGATCCCTATAAAACCTTCAATCTGATGGTGATTGGGAACCAGAATGCTCGATGGTGGATTGCCTAAGGTTGTATAGCCCATCTTGAAACGATGTGTGGCCACCTGCTCAAAGATCCGATGGCTAGTCTCCTCATTCTAAGGAGTCTCGAATCGATAGTACTTTTGCAAGTAGAAGCAACTGTGTATTAATAAATAAAATACAAACTTATAGTAAATTTAAAAATTAAATATTTTTGATTTATCTGAAATATCTCTCAGACTGCATCATGAGCTCCAGATGGTCAGCTAGAGAACTCGTTCATCGGTCCCAGCATCAAGCGTCAGATGATGCCTGTAACTATACGAGATACTCCAGACTCTAAATGTGCTGCAAAATTAATTTTGAAAAATAAATGTTAACTCTAGAATGGCTAAATTCTAAACATATTAATTGAAATTATAGTACTTACGAGCAGTTTTGAATGTAGATGAGCTCTCTATCCTTCGATTGAGTCGAAGGTGTCGCGAGCCAGACGGATCCTCGACCATGACTCTGTGTCTGGGAGCTGGTCGCTGCTACATGTGACTATGGGGTCATTGGTGACCTCCTGTTGTCTGAACTTGAGTACAAAATATCTAATATAAAAAATGTTATATTAGTTAGCAAAGGATAAAATAATATAAACAAAAATATCTAAAGTGTTAGAGTTCACCGTCTAGTGTGAGAGGTGCAGAACCATGTGAGCTGACCACATGATCGCTCTCTCCTTGAGAGCTCTGTCCTCGATTGGCATGGCTTCGGCCTCTGGAAGACATGATGTATAATCTCTGAAAATAAAAATAAATAGATTTACCAAATTAATTATACAATTATGGATGGCAATGCAAGATTTAAAATGATGTAATACAAATAATTAAAATGATTCAAGGATTATATATTTAGTACTACTCATCAGCCTCTTCAGATATCTGGTACCCTTCAGATTCATCAGCATCTTTCAATATATGGTAGAAATTACCGCCGTCAACTTTTGGATCATCCTCCACATCCTAATTAAATTTAGGATCAGTCGCATCCATAACCATATCTTCCATTCTATTTGTGTCCCTATCTTGCTCGCTTCTAACCTTTGCAACTTTCTTCCACATCTCCTTATGCAGATACCCATACTTGTAGTTGGATATAAATCCACTCTTATACAAATGGACAGTAATTGTATCCTTATCAAATATTTTACCACATCTGTTACAAGGGCAATAAGCCCGTCTTTGATGTAAGAGTGCTGCATCCCAAAAGCAAAATTGTAAAGTACTTTACATCCTCCCTATATTTAGCAGAAATCATTTCGTCGACTACTCGATGGTCCATCCGAGTACGGTCCACTGTACGCTATCTAAGAATTTTGCATATACATAAATATAAGGTAACTGCTAATTAATTATTTTATCATTCAAAATGGCTTACATAGTAAATATATCCTATCATCTACTAATAGGTATAGAAGGTTCTATCTCATTCAGAACATGTATTAATTCTATAAGTCAATTACAGTAATCAAACGATATGCAACAGAGGTCAAAAAATTTTGATAGCATTTTTTCTTAGTTCTTCCCATACGGCAAAGATGTGTTGGGAGAACAAAAAAAAAATACTTTTCAAAATTTCTTTCGAACCTTCAGCATACCATTTGATTATTGTAATAACCTATAGAATTACTTGCATTTTTCAAACAGTCCATACTAGACAATCAATTGATTAATGTATATAATTCTTCCATCTATACAAAAATATATAAATATACGGATATAGTAGAATATGTATATTAATCAAAAGATAGATCTATGGTTCCATACAATGCAATTTTTTTTAAAAATTAACACCATCGGTCTGAGAGCGCTAGGCATGCGAGGGCTGGATGCCTTGGACGCTAGTTGGGACCCGAGGTCCTAGCGTGTAGGGCATGCCCCGACTCCATATTTGCAATGTTGACCAGCATCTTCCCTCGATCTGAGCACAGAGGGTGCGTGGGGGCTGGATGTCTTGGACGCCAGTTAGAACCCGAGGCCCGAGTGCACAGGGCACGCCTCGGTCCTATATTTATAATGCTGTCCGGCATCTTCCCTCGGTCCGAGTGTTCTACATGCCGAGACCCAAGTCCCATACTTTTAATTAATTAATTAATTAAACACCTAACTAATTAATTAAATTAATATTTAATTAATTAATTTTTTAATATCTAATTATACTTAATTAACATAATTTAAATAAAAAAATTAACTTTTAGGGATGGCATTAGCTGTTGCTAATACTCACAACAGAAGGTGAGTTGCCGCGCAAGGACTGAGGTGCGAGGGCATGGCTCGGGGATGGGACGTCGGCTCGAAGATGCAGCCATGGAGACAAGGGCACGGGGATGGGGCCACGGGGTCGGGCCGGCAGGGCAGGGGCCATAGGGTCAGTGCTGCGGGCTGGGAGCGGCAGGGCAGGGGCTACGGGGTCAGGCTGGCGGGTGCCTGGAGGGCAGCTTGGAAATGCAATTGTGGAAATGAGGGTGTGGGGATGGGGCCACGAGAAGGCGGCACGGGTCAGGGCTGCAGGGTCGGGTTGGTGGGGCGGGGGCCGCAAGGTCGAGGCCATGGGCTGGGGGCGGTGGGGCAAGGGCCGCGGGATTGGGTCGACGAGGTCGGGATCGACGGGATCAAGGCGGCCGCAGGCATGGCCAAAGCACAAGCTCGAGGCTGCGGGATGCTGGAGCATAGGGAGGGGAGAACCATTGGGAAGGAGGTGCTGGGGAGGGGGGAACCATCGGGAAGGAGGCACCAGCAAGGGAAAAAAAGTTGGGAAGGAGGAGGCATCGGTGAGAGGGGAATCACGGGAAGGTGAGGGGATGAGGTGCGAAAATTTTTTTCCCTGCGGGTCGGGGGGATATTTTCGGCAGATTATTAGCGACGACAGTGGTGGCCATCGCTAATGCCGCTAGTAATTCATTAGCATCGATAATTTTTGTCACTAAAAACTAATAGCTGTCGCTAATACTGTTATCAAAAAAAATATTTTTTTATAATTTTTAAAATATTTTTTTTTAAATTATTAGCGACGGCAAATGATTCCATCACTAATAGCGATCGATAATTAATTAATTTAATTATAATTATAACTAAAAATATTTTTTAAAATTTTAAATTTATTAGCGATAACTTTTACCGTCGCTAATAGTCAGATTTCCGTCGCTAGTACTATTAGCGATGGTTAATTTTTTTGGATCGATTTTTTGGTGGTTAAAGACTATTATTAGCGATGGCTTGATTTTTCATCGTTAATACCGTCGCTAATAGTCAACATTCTTGTAGTATAAGATATCAAGTATTGATTGATAAATTAAAATTAAATTTAATAACTTTTTATGAATTGATTTTATTATTGGTTGTGAGGATGGCAACTATTTGAGTTGTTGAAGTTATTGGATGTCTGATGCCAATGATCTGAGTTTGCTCTCTCTATGATCTTAATCTTGATTAATTTAATATATTCATACTCTGTACTTGCTCTCTGAAAATATGTTGGTGCATATTGGTCTGCATATATAAGAAGAACATATATGAAGCATGTGTGTATGTATGTATCAACTGCTTGATTTTCATAGGATCAATTGATGTCTCGATCAAGATGTAAACATATTGTGAGAGTTAGCACAAAAGAAAAGAAAACTATAATGTTCTTTATTTAACAAAATAATTATTTGTATATGAGTTGAAAAGGTTAAATGAGTAAAAGAGATAATTCTAGAAAAACTAGCAAGCAGTTAATAGCTTAATGCCCTCTATTCTCCATTTATTTTGATCAACATGATAAATAAAATATTCCATCAAAGAGCTAGAATTGGTTGACTCTAAGTTATCCCTTCAATTTGCTTTAAAATTAATCCATTTAATCTAAGTAATTAATCTAGGTTTACCATCCATGATCCAAATATAATCTAAGGGTGTTGGCAATGTTTGGGTCAGGAGGTGAGCTTCTTTTTCTTTTTAAATTAATGAGAATTGGTTATTGTCTCATGACTTAGGGTTGATAATGCATGGTCTAATAGTGGTTCATAGGCCTTTGCCACAAACAACTAAACTTAATATTTAGAGTATAATAAGATGTCCTAAAATTAATTTTTATTTTTTTGTTTTGGTACAATCGGCTATTCATATTGAGTAAAGACAATCTTTGAAGTTAGGAAAACAAAACCATAAAGAGAAAAATAGATTACATCCATCCAAATAAAGGTACCTATATTCTCCATTTTATAATTTGCCATCCAACTTAAAGGTTTGGTCTCTTTTGGTATAAATAACATTATAAATCTAGCAAACAATTGAAGAGGTATTGCTAAATTTGTTATGAAAACTATTATATTATTTTTGAACTGATTAATGTGGACAAACTTGGACAACCCTTCTCTACCAAAAAGATGAAATTGGTTAATTCTAAGTGATTCCTTCAATATGCTCCAAAATTAATCCAATTAATCTAGATTCATTATCTATAGTAGGGGTTTGGTAATGTTATGAGATCATACTACCTCAGCTAATATCCTCGAAACTCATACTTAGGATCTCTTGGATTGATAAGAATACTGATGTGAAACTCGACTGTGGATGTCATCAGAAGGCCAACCTCATTAGGAGGCCGACTTCATGATAACACCGATCTCATCGAAGAGGTCATCAGAAGGCTGATCTCATCAAAAAATTGACAATCGAGCTCATTCGAAGGTCGAGCTTATTAGAAGATCGATCTCATCAGAAGGTTGATAGCCGAACTCATCAGAAGACCAATCTCATCATAAGGCTAATCTCATCGGAAGAGGTGATCAGAATCCTGACCTCATCAAATGATTGACAATCGAGCTCATCAGAAGGTCGAGCTCATTAGAAAGTTAACAACCGAGCTCATCAGAAGGCCGACCTCATCCAAAGATTGACAGTCGAGCTCATCAGAAGACCGACCTCATCATAAGACTGACCTCATCATAAGGTTGACCTCATCAGAAGAGGTTATCAGAAGACCTACCTCATCAAAAGGTTGACAATTGAGCTCATCAGAAAGTCGAGCTCATCAGAAGGCCGAGGTCATCAAAAGATCGATCTCATCAGAAGGTTGACAATCAAGCTCATCAGAAGGCCAACCTACTTAGTTTATATTAGTGGGACATTGATTTTAGTCAACAACATTAGTTGAGATCAACATGTTACTAATCTACAGGTCAAAAGGTATAACTCATATAAATCTAACCGATCTCTGAATACATGACAATGTCCCTGGACCACTTCCATCAAATATCGATCTGCAGTTAGATACTTCGGTTACATAACAATCTGAATGATTGGCATAATCAAAGAAACTTCAAGCAAGTAAATTATCGATCTACAATGACACACATCGGTCAATAGCCGATGTCAACTCCTACATTATCTACAACAAGCATCTTGTGGAGTTCATCTACGATCTTTACAACTAAAGCTATAGCTGGCCACCATCTCATATATAACCGATAGGTATAGCTAATCGTCCCTAGCCATGTAGCAACATCAAAAAATCCCTATTTTGGTAGCAAGTGACACAGCAAGTATAGTCGGTTCTGCATCCAGACCGATTGAAAGCCGATCTGGGATCACAGCTAGCTTGGACAAAAGTGAATCTACTTCCTATGCAGCTATATACGTGAGGTCAGTTATATACCACCCTCACAGTCACCCAAGTGGTGGGCTCGAATCCTACTACAAGATGAGATCGGCATAGTACCATCCTGCTCATCGATACACTTCCAAGATCTAATTTTAACCAAGTAGTTTATGTCGGGATCGGATTACCACCGACCCGCCAGCAAGAGCAGTTGACTCGATCGCTAAGTTGAGATCGAGTTTACACCATTCTCACCATCAGCACTTTAAGCCGAGATCGGGTAATTGCCGATGTCTCAGATGCAGTCAGATCGATTTATCACCGACGTCGACATAACAGTCAAGCTTTGACAGGAGCACCAGTTGCTCTCCAACTATATTGCAGTTATCTTCCAGCTATATTATAGCTAATCTTTACTTAGGCAAATGGCCTACAACTGCCATCTAACTGGTCATTCCATTATAACAAACTAATGGCCTAACAAACTCTAAACGTCCTGAATAGCCCAAGCAAATCTCCTCTATAAATAGAGGGGCAGAGTATCCTTCTGGGAGGGAAGTCTAAGATTCACAAAGTCAACACTCTGCTAAAATCTACTCTCGACTTCCCCACTGAAAGAAGCTCGAGACTCTATTCTTTACTCAGATTCTTCTTTCTTGCATCTCTTACTTATCCACTTTCACTATCTGTTCTCAAGGCTTCAGTTGACTTAAGTATCGAAAGATCTTAAACTGGAGGGTATTCCATCGATTTCTGAGATTTCTTTATAGATCAGATTGTGATCGGCATCGATTCAGCCTCGATCAGCTCTCCAACACAAATCTCCACCATCTCCTAGAGACTTGCTGCAACAAGTAATATCTTACTAAGGTGGTAAGCTCTAGTTGATATCCTACGTTGCAATACTTATGATGTATAGTCTGGTAATGATTTATAGCTCTTATCCCATAATTTTTAAATTAATATCTAAATATAATGAGATATTTTATTTTTTTATTATTTTTGGTCTAACATTATTCACTAACGTAGTGATAATCTTGGAAATTAAAAAAAAAAAGTCAGAAAAAAAGATCAAATTCATCCAAGACAAATATAATATCCACCACATAACTTACCATCTAACTTGTCGGTTGTCTTCCAATATGGATATTTTTAACTCGACTAGATTTAGAAAGCATTTTTAAAATTATTATTTATACTTGCTATCATAAATTGATACATGTCCTAATCCTAGCACCAACTAAAAGTATCCTATCATGGTATAAGGGAATTGGTACAATTTATAGTATCGATAAATGATTATGATACAAAATATCCATCTTCTTGTGCTGCATGATATAAAATATCTATCTCCTATGATATTTTTTGGCACACTATTAGGACCTGAAAACATTTTTCAAAAAGTAATTCTGAAAAAAAAAGTCCCCTCTCAATGGCATTGACGTAGTTTCGGAGCAAAAAATATTGGCATGTAGGGCCATCCGCCCTTTGTTTCCAGCAAAGATCGGGAGTCTCTCAAAGCCGGATGTGGTCCGGTTTTCCCAGCCAACGGATTTCCCGTAAGCTTCCTGCCTCCACCCAGAGCTTAACAAAGCTATCCATTTGTATCTCTCTCCAATCCATTCCCCCTCTCCCACTCTTTATAATCTCTCCTCACCTTCGCTTCCCCTTTCCCAACCACCACCACTTCCCACTCGAGCAAGAGCAAAAGCAAAAGCCAAAGAAACGCTTACGAATAAAGGAGGATATCTTCTATTCTTCTTTGATCTCACCATGGACACCTCCTCCTCCTCATCCTTCTCATCATCTCCCAATGCTTCGTCCAACATTTTCGGTTCTTTCGACCTCGAAGCGGACGCCAACCCCTCCTTCCGCTACACACCTTCCGCTCCGGGGCGGCGTTGGAGGCCCATGTTCTTCTGCGAGTCCATCTCCGGCGGCGGCGACGGTCACCACTTCCTTGACACCTGCTTTCTCTGCAAGAGGCCCATCGCTGCCGGCAACGACATCTTCAGAGGGGACGCGCCATTTTGCAGCGAGGAGTGCAGGGAGGAGCGGATGTGAACATGTGCACATTCTGATTGGGATGGTAAATAAGTTTTCTTGGAAGAATGGTTTGTCTAGCCAAAAGAAAAGAAGAACATTGAAATAAAAAAAATTGACCTACTAAAATAGAAATGAGGGGACTGATTGCCTAAGAATCTTAAAAATAACTATAAGATCTATTTTAAAATTGAGCATTGATCTCTAGAATCTATGGTATTATGATATTACTTGCTCTGATATCATTTATTGCCCAGGATTTGGCACCATCCATTGCAGAAGAAAGAAAAAAGAAATAAGACATAATACAAAAGTATGTAAAATAGTTAAGTGCTATTTTAATGGAACATGCAAGTTTCATTATGAAAAAAAATAATATAAAAGAAGAATATCTACTCTTAATTCTCATATACATACTTCTTTCAACAAGAATCACCTTCACAAAAGCTCTCTCAAATCCTCCAAAGAGATTCTTCTCATAGGTCTGCTAATATCAAAATCCTCGATGCCTCCGAACGCTTTCTATAAAATGAACTGCTACATCGTGCTTCTCCGCAGCTACTCTGCCTGATGTTTTGCCCTGTTTTCGATTCTCTGTCGGTGCTCTACACTATCTGCTCTGTCCGCTGTGCGCACTCGACACCCGCCGAACTCCTCTCCACCTCTCTGTTGCTCTGATCTTCTCTCGCACTGATGTCTCCACTCATGGCTCTCTGCCGCGTCTCTATTAACGGTTCTGTTGCCCACAGGATTCTTAAAGACTTAAAACCCAAATCTGATCGAAAAGCTACTCCTGATCGGACTCCAGAAACGTCTGGACTGTCCGATCAATACCGCAAGCAATTCTGCCCGTCAGATCGTGCTTGATCAAGCATCTTGACCATTCGATCGTGCCTCATTAAGTGCTGCATGCCCGCTTGATCAGCCTGAAACTTCCTCTGTCGTTGAACCAGGACTGGATCTTTCCTGAACCATTCGATCGTGCACCGATCCATGTGAAATGTCTGTAGACCAACTGCCACCGTGGATAGCAATTTTACACCACGATCATGTGCGCGTGTGGGCCTGGGCCGTGCACCGTGCATGCCCTTACGCATTGGGATGTGCACCCACATGTGGTTGGCCTATGCGTCCGCACGTGCTTGGGCCGAGCCTGCGCCTGCTGGGCCGCCCCTTGCGGCCCCTTGGTTTTCCTTTTGGCCCGTTGGTCTAAACACTGCAGTCTTCACTGATCTGCGTGCTATATGGCCCATTGCTCCACGTCTTCAGGCTCTTTGTGATACGCTCTTCGAATTGAATTTTTTTGTATCTGAATTTTTATTTTTGTGAATCAAATTTGAGATATTTTTTCTAACGTCAAAGGACAAATATAGATACGAGAATATTTTTTTTCTCAACTTCACTGCTAAGATGTTGCTAGACAACCCAGAAGTGGGAAACAATCTGCTAAAGACAAGGAGGATTAGGTGGGCAGGATGCTTGTAGTCAATGTGGTGCTGGTGGGGATGGCGCCTCTTCGAACGCACCTAAACCACTTTCCAATCGCCAACTTTCATGAAAACTCCTATTTGAACATTGTCTCAGGAACAACCTTCAACAAGTTTTATGACTAAATGCAAAAGTTATTGGATCAAAATCAGATTTCTATAGCTAATTCAAAGAAAGTTGGTATCTTAAAGTTTGAAGTTGTTGGCTTTAATGAAGCTATTTGAGAAGAGATAACCATTAATCATGGTGTTAGCTGCGTTCCTTCTTTTTTTTTTTTTTTTTAAATTTCTTTAAATCAACAAAGAAACAGTCATGAGGTCAATTGAAAAAATATTCAATAAAAAAGAGGACAACCGTTCTTGTGCTGGGATATCTGAAGCTTCAAGAATCGATAAAATCTCTTACATGTATCCCGTATGGCTGCTACCATATTTGCTTTTTTTTTTTTAGATCGATATTGTTTTAAAATTGAATACTTTGTGAGCCTCTTTTGTAATCAAATTGCCTCAATTCATAGTGTATATGTGACGGCCCAACCCATGTAAGAATCCAAACAAAAAAAAAAAAAAAAAGAAAAACAGGGGAGAAGACTCCCAACTGTCGCCGGCTCCCAATCAGAGTCGGAGATGAGCTCCCTCCGATTCTATTTAAGGAGGAGATCCCTCCTCTCTCCCTTCCACCAAAGATCACAAGCTCAGTCGGCGGCAATCGCCGAAAAATTCTCGCGGAAGATCCGTCCCTGTGCCGTCCAATTGCTCGCCGGAAAAGCCTCGCCGGCGTCAGAGGTAAGCCTCCTCCCCTTCCTCTCTTCTCCCCTTCCTTTCCATGCCAGTGTGCATGCTCGCCGGCGACCGGAGTCGCCAGATTTTGTTGCGGAAGAACCTCTATATTTTGCTCGTTTTTCATTGATTTCCGACGCCTGTGGTCGCCGCCGACCATCGATTTTGGCCCTCTTCTTATTGGCGAGTCACCCTCCTCCTGCCGACGGCCGTCCCACGCCGGCTGCGCCGCTGGCCGGCCAACCAACGAGGGGACCTCATGGTCCCCTATTTTGGCCCAAAGGAACCCACGGGAGAAGAAGAAAAGAAGAAGAAGAAGGAAAAGAAAAAGAAAAAGAAAAGAAGAAGGAAAAGAAAAGAAAAAGAAAAGAAAAAGAAGAAAAAGAAAAAGGAAAAGGAAAAAAAAAGAAAGAAGAAAAATAAAATAATATAATAAATAGGATTTTCTCTCCTCTCTCTTCCGTGAAGAAAAAGAAAAAAAAAGAAAGGAAAGAAAAGAAGAATAAAAAAAATAAAATAAATTAATAAATAATGATATAAATAATAAAATGTGAGAAAGATAGTTTCTCTCTCTTCAGCCTGGACTAGTATTTTCTCTCTCTAAACTTGGATTTTCTCTCTCTACTTTTTCTCTCTAGAATCCTCTCTCTAGATTATTTCTCTCTCCTAAGATTTTTAGAATTTTGAGAAGAATGATGATGAATTTAAATGATCCTCGTGATGGATTTTTGATCTGTGATCGTCGGACGGTACACCGACATCCACTTTGATCAGATCAAGTATTTTTAGATTTTATTTCTCATGATCTTATTGAATTGTCCACATGATAATCTTAGCATGATTTGATCTGATCGATCGAATTTGTTGAATCATATCGTTTGAGGAGTTCAAGATGAGTTTTCTCTCTCTAAAATTTTCTCTCTCTAAAGTCATTTCTCTCTCTCGATTGATTTCTCTCTCTTGATTGATTTATCAATGAGAAAATTCTTTCAATAGTCCTGATCTGATTCTAATGAAGAATCCTGATCCATGATTGTCAGACAGCGTACTGGCACCCACCTTAATCAGACCATGAATCTTTAGATTTGATTATCCATGATTTCGATCTAGCCATGACTTGATTTGATCATGTTGATTTCACCAATTGAGATATTGGACCAATCATAATGTTGGATTGTGTCACCTGATCAATTCGAATTGTACCTCATGAATTCTCTCTCCTCTGATTTTCTCTCTCCACTTGATTTTATGAAATCGATGAAGAAATCTCGGTCCTATCACTTCGAATCCGATTTGATCTGATAGTCAAACTTTGGATCGTTTAGGTCATAATTAGATTTTGATTAGATGAAATTAGATGATCGGATCCAATCTAAACCGTTGAAATATGGTGTTCGTATTCTTTCTAATTATTGAAATTGATTCTGTATGGGATTGTGGATGTTTAATCATGGGATATCGTGATATGATCTACGAACAAAATTTTTGGAAGAAAATTTATAGAATTATATGGATTTATTGGAATGCGTTCGAGGTAAGTAATGTTTCACTTTTTCTAGATTTATCGGCAAATTATAATGTATTTTTCTGACATGATTTGTGAAACGATGCATGAATTGGATGAATGATATTTTGTTATGAAAATATCTTATTTGAAATGTTATGATGAAGCATGATTGAACATATTGATTTCATGATGCATTATATTGATTGATTTCGATACTACATGATTATATGTTTTATTATCGAAATTAGAATATGAAATATGATTTATGAAGAATTATGATATAAGAAACACTATGAATTAACAACCTGACTATGTAAAGGACCCTGCCAATGGGGGCATATACGTTGGCAATTGATTGTCCTGAGGGTTTATGTCGCCAGCGAGACCAGCGACATGTCGTCAGAGAGACCAGCGACAAACTGCCAGAGAGACCAGCGGTTCCGAAGGACTTTGCTGCCAGATGATTCGCAGCTCACCGCAAGCAGATACGCGGTATTATGACCCTGCCACAGAAAAAATGTGGTCATAGCTCATGGTTGACGAAAAGAATTTAAGAATGAAAGAAATTGAAATTTAGAAAGAAACTTGAATTTTCGAAAAAGAAATGAATTTGGCATGAATTATGTTGCATAATTGAAATTGATTTCGAATTGATGAACTCTATATATTTATTTTCTATAAATGATGATTTACTTAAATACCTGATGAAATCTATTGAAAAGTGATCATTGCTTACTGGGCTGTCTAGCTCATTACCTCCTATTTTTATTATTTTTACAGATGTTGAGGAATTAAGATGATACACGATATGAATGGAAGAGTGATCAGAAGTAGAATCCCTATACTTTTATTTTAGGTTGAAAGTCTTATTGAATTTAATGTAAGGCCTATGAATCATTGTTGAATTTATTGAGACATTAAAGAAAAAAAAATTTAGGTCATTATGTTTTGGATTTAAATTATTGACTAATTATTCCGCTGTTGTTTTAAGATAACATGATAAGATGCCTTGCATGCTTATGGGAAGAGTTTTCTATGAGTATGCGGCGGTTGCCATGACCCTCGATTCACAATCTCGGGTCGGGGGCGTGACAGTATACTAGCTTAGAACCCCATACGATGCATAAGATATAATTTTTTATTAAATTAATATTTAATTTTATTTATTTATTTTATTATATCTATTTTATATATATATTAAAAATATCTCATAAATTTTGCATAATAAGAGGCATATTTTTTAAAAAATATTTTTGTATATAAAAAGATATAATTATTACATAGCATATTTTTAAAATATTTTTATTAAGTATTTAATAATTTTTTTATAACTCTATATAAAATATTATTCTAGCTTATAAACCCGTGTTATGCACGGGATGCCTTTTTTTTAAAAAATAATTTATTTATTTATCTATTCTATTATATCTATTTTATATATATTTTAAAATAATTAAAATAATAAAAAAGATATTTTGTGTTCTCCTTCACTTGCTTCGATCATGAATCTTTAGCTTTAGGAAAGAGTAGGAATTTTAACTTTAAAAAGTTAGGGATTGAAAAGGTGCATTCTACATCTGAAGTTCAAAGCTAGATTTGAAGTTCGTTTTGATGTCAGTTATTGTTAAATATAGTTGAGGATCTTAGGATTGAATTATTGGATTATTAATTATTTCGAGATTGATTTCATCATGAAACTTAAAAATCATTAGTCTATATCTATTTATAATCACAAACTGATCAATATCCTATTTCTTGGTCAACTCCAATAACAGGGTCGACATCATCTATCTCCTCAACTCCCAATAGCACACCAAAGCCCTTCAGTTGATATTGGTGTTGCTGCATACATTGGTGCACCCATGGTAGCGGGCCCATCTTCGAACAGCTCGATGGCAGAATGCCACCATCACCACCTACGTCCTTAAATCTCTAATCCTCTCCACCTCCACCCACCCTTCTGTGGCTTCTCCCTCTTCTAATGGCATCAGCATCTTTGTCCTCCTCTGTATCCTGCACCACCGTCCTCCTGCTCTTCATCCTCCTTCCTTCTCTCTTCTCTTTCTTCTCCTCCTCTTGCCCCACCACCACCATCTCCACCATCGTCACTAGATCTCCCCAACCCTAGAGGATATTCTCTGGCTCAAATCTCAACTCAGCCTCAACTCCATCCAAGAAGCCCCCTCCTCCCCTGCCGCCTGGCATTCCTTTCACAAGGGCAACAATCCCAAGACCAGCACCGAATAGCTCAAAGACCTCCGTCGGTAAACCATCGCCCCCTCCCTTCAATCATCTCAGATTATTATACACGTGTTAAATGGAGAAGGTTCACATATGGCGCCAGCATCGGGATCAGGCACCAAAGCTCCTCCACCTTCGTCGGATAGTGCTGCTCCTGATATATCAATTGATCCCAAGGGAATGGGATGTGGGGACACTGTAGCATGGAAGCGGAGATGGTGGAGAGAGGAGCGGTGCCACAGGGTCTTTGATTTTCGTCATCTTTTCATCCGTCGATTTTTGCCGGCATCTTTTTTTTTTTCTTTTGTCTCCAAACCGACACATTTCATGTGAGGTATTATTTCCAAGTACTGCATATGTGACGGACGTTCCAGAAATCCACGTATCAAACAGAAATGCACCTATACATTTGCTCCATTTTAATATATATATATAATAGATTACTCAACATCATGATAAGCATATGATTCCACTTCTTTTATAGCGTTCATGAGTGAGTGACTCCTACTCCAGCAATTTGATTAAAGAGAATTTTATTTTTATTACGATTCAAAAAAATAAAAATATTTTGATTCTTCAAAATTCTATCTTAATTTTTTTAATATTTAAATTTAAATTTAATTTTAATTTTAATTATAAATAAATTAAATATATAAAAATATAATTATTTTAATTTTAATTTCGATCACAAATCAAATATATCCTAATTTTTTTCTCTCCCGGACTCATAGCATGCTATGCTTCCTCCGTAGATATTTTTGCTCTATATTTAATTTGGTGGTCACAAATGCCAGTGGAGAGGGGCCAAGGTGGTCTTTTGTCCGTGGCTGCCATGAATACGATGCCGAGGAATTTTAATAGCTTGGTTTCAAGGGTTCAAACCCAGCCTACGAGGCTTTGCACGGCTCTTTCCGCCAAATTCACTCCACATGTTTTGGATCTCATGAATCGAGTCAGCCCTCCCTGGAGTCGAGTCTCCGGATGAGCTTTCTTTTTTTTTTTTCTCTTCATATGGCGACTACCAGCGCACTCCATGCACACCTTTCCTCAATTTTTTATTACAACGTATCGCCCCTCACATAGCTTACCCATGGTTTTGATCAGTGTGAAGCTAATTCTTTAATAAATTCTTAATTGTTGTCTACTTAGTGAGCATGTTTTGGATACCAATGGTTACCAAACTATATGTTGGCAGTGTTGGATAGATATCTAGTCACGATATTATTTTTCAAGATCTTTACAATATCGCACGATGTAGTAGAAAAAAAAATAAAATAAAAAAAATTAAATATATGGATCAATCAAAAAAAATTCGCTTCCACGGAACATGCAAACTTTACTATGAAAAAAAAAATATTACAAGAAAAGATCTCACCCTCAATTCTCGTACACTCAATCTCTTCTTCACAGAAAGTTTTTCTTCATAAAAGCTCTCTCTAGGAAGACCTTCTGAAATCTTGAAGCAATCGTTGTCCGCTGTTCAGAAGTCTCTCTGGAGCTCCTGCTTCTCTCAGTGTCTTCGCATCTCTCTCTCTCTCTGTGGGTTTTCTGCCTTCCAAAGCCACGTCGCACACACCATTTCTGGTCACGCATAGGCCTTTTAAAGGCTTAAAAACCAAAAACAGTAGGAATAGGACTCCTTACAAGGCTTAGAAAACCCCCTGAACCGTCGAATTGAGTCCAGCAATGCCTAGGACCCTCAGATCACGCACCGATCGACGGAATAGTTTGTAGACCGCAAGAAACGACCGTAAAATGCTATGTGGTCCATGGTGGACCGTGAGAAACGGAGGGAAAATGCCCCATCGATCCATAGACCCATCCATGCACCGCCCGATCCACGGTGGATTGGGCTACCGGCTCCCAGGCGGGGCGCATGGGCCTGGGCCGCGCCCTGCCGAGCCTAGGCTACGTGCTGCCATGCCTGGGCCGCACACGGCCGCACCGCCGCCACTCCGCCGGCTGTCCTTCATCACTCTGAGTTTCATGCCAGCTTTAATCGAGCGTATCTCGACCATCCAGACTTCGTTTGGGGTGATCTTAGGCTCGTTAGATTCTGTTTTTCGTCACAGATCTCACTGTGGGCTCAATATGGATTGAATCTCGAGATGTCAAATCCTAACAAAATTCACCTCGACTCAATATTCAACCTTCTCCTAACTTTGAGAGTTTTTGGATCTCCTCGCCCCTATACCCTGGGGCAGTCGCCTGCTAATCATGAATGGGCAAACATGAGAGTCGAGCCAGGCCGTTCGATCCCATCTCTGTCGTATGCTGTGCTTCTCCTGATTTGAGACCTGCTCAGAGTATCATCCTGCGGTAATAGGAATCTCACCTTGCGATATCGCTTTTCATCTTCCCGAGTCTCATGTCTCGTGTCCGATCTACCTCCACCTGGAGCTCCACCTCGCTCTGGGCTCCTCCTGGCTCCTCAAGCTTCACCTCACACTGGGCTTCCCGTCAGGTAATAATGTCATCTCGTCTTCTTCTTCTCCTCCAGAATAATTCTATCACTGCATAGCACCTTCAAGATTCCTCTACTAGCTACCATCCTATAGCCTCTCGAATCTAGTCTGCTCAGTGAGATAAGATTTCGTCTGAAATCGGATATGTATCAGACCTTCCTCAATCTCCTCACTGCATCATCATGTGTCCTCCAGCTGACCGTCCCGATGCCTTTGATCGCACAGGTCGATCCATTCGGCAGATAAATAGTTTTCTCACTGTTCTCCAAGGAGTCAAACTGCTCCTCTCTGCAACATACATGATAGGTGCATATAGAATCTAAAATCCACTGCTGAAAAGAAGTAGATACCCCATCAGATATCTCTAGGACATCTCTTTCTGAATTGTTATTGGTTGTCGCTATAGCAGCCATCGTCCGATCTCTGAGTTGAGGGCAATCTCTGGCTAGATGCCCCAACTCATCACACCAGTAACACCTGATCTTGCTCAAGTCCCTTCTGGACTTGGATCGCCCTTGTTGCGATCTTCTGTCATCTACTACCTCCTCCTTCAGAAACCATCAAAATTGAGCTACCGCCATCTGAGCTCGAAGCTGGGTTCTCCCTCTTGAGAACTTCGTTCTGGAGAATCATCGCGGTGATCTCATCCATCTTGATGGTGCTCTCCCCATTAGAAGAACAGTCACTAAGGACTCATACTAAGGTGGAAGCGACACAAGCAAAACTAGCACCCTAGTCTTCTCCTCAACATTCTCGCCAATGCTAAAGAGGTCGGTGAGGACCTTCTGAAAGTGGCTGAGATGCTTCTGCACGCTCTGTCCCTCAACCATCCGCAGCTGGTAGAACTACCTCCAGAGGAAAAGAGTGTTGGTGAGAGATTCCACCATGTACAACTCCTCGAGCTTCGACCATAGCACCGTCGGAGAAGTCTCGTCAGGCACATGGATTACCATCTCATCCGCTAGGTACATGCAGATGGTACTCACCGCCTGCATCTGTAGCCGTCTTCAATCCTGCACCTCTATGGTGGTCGGCTTCTCTTCGCATTAGAGAGCATCAATCAACTCTTGCTGGATGAGCACATCCTTCACCCTTGCCTGCCATAAGGAGAAATTGCTCTTTTCATCAAACTTGTTGATCTCCATCTTGATTGATCCTGTCTTCTCTATCTTCAATCTTGCTCACCACCACTGCAATCTACGCTCTTGTACCACCTCACTCTGATACCACTTGTTGGATGGATGTCTGGTCAGGACACCATTTCCTAGGATTTTTTTGATACCGCACGATGAAGCAGGAAAAAAAAATAAAATAAAAAATAATCAAATCGTAGATCAGCCAAAAAGGGCTTGTCTCTACGGGGCATGCAAACTTCACTATGAGAAAAAAAAATATTACAAGAGGATATTTCACCCTTAACCCACATACACCAAATCTCTTCCTCACAGAAAGTTCTCCATCATAAAAGCTCTCTCTCTAGGAAGACTCTCCTGAATCCCTGAAGCGACCACTGTCTGCTATTCAGAAGTCTCCCTGGAGCCCCTGCTCCTGCTTCTCTCAGCGTCTTCGCATCTCTCTCTCTCCGTGGGTTTTTTGCTTTCCAAAGCTGTGCTGCACACACCGTTTCTTGTCATGCACAGGCCTTTTAAAGGCTTAAAAAATCAAAAACAGCAGGAATAGGACTCCTTACAAGGCTCAGAAAACTCTCTGAACCGTCGGATCGAGTCCAGCAGCGCCCAGGACCCTCAAATCGCATATCGATCTATGGAATAGTCTGTGGACCACTAGAAATGATAGTGAAATGCTATGCGGTCCACAATGGATTGCGAAAAATCGAGGGGAAATGCCCCCTCAGTCCATAGACCAATCCATGCACCGTCCGGTCCACGGTGGACCGGGCTACGAGCTCCCAGGCAGGTGCGCGTGGGCTAGGGCCGCACCCGCATGCGCGTGCGCCCGGGCTTGGGCCGTGCTTGCACGCTGGGCCATGCCCTACCGTCGGGCCCCGAGCTGCTGAGCCCAGGCTGCATGCTATTGCGCATGGGCCGCGTGCGGCCGCACCGCCGCCGCTCCGCCGGCTGCAGGCGGTCCTCCGCAGCTCCAGATTTCGTACCAACTTCAATCGAGCGTAACTCGACCATTCGGACTCCGTTTGGAGTGATCTTGGGCTCGTTGGATGTTGTTTTTTATCGCGAACCTTGCTGTGGACTCAATGTGAACCAAATCTCGAGGCATCAAATTCTAACAGGTAGGATGGCCAACAGATGATTATGTGGATTGGTTGCCATCCACCAGCCTTAGACCGGCAGCTTTGTCACTTTAATTTTGTTTATTAATTATGTGGGGCAAAGAACTTGCATTTATGATTATATGAAGCAATGCTATACAAAAATAATAATAATAATAACATTGACGGTAGCATAGAATTTAACTCCAAAGTATTGTGAGAAGTTAGAATGAACTAACCGCACCTGCCGTGTGGTAAAACAAAAGATTATAAGGAACTCATGTTGGATGGGTGAAAATAATAAATTTACTTCATTTTCTCGGGAGCAAAAAAAAAAACCGAAGTGGATAATGGTGCATGAGCTTGTGTTAGCTGCACGGTTTCATCTAATCTGTCATTACCTTTTAGGTTGTTTAAGGTTTTCTCCTAGAGACTCGTTGAGCCATGGATTTTTCCTTTTTTTTTTTTTTTAATAAGTAGATGAGTCGATCATCTTTTTGGTGACTTTTTTTTTGGGGGGTGAAAGAAAGGGACGCATAGTAAATTAAATTCAATACCTGTGATTACTAAGCATAGAGATTTGACCAGTAGGATAAGCCCAAGTTTGTGCTTTCTTTGGTGACTTGCATATGAAGTGCTGGTAGTTAAGATGTCCCCAAGTGATCGACCTCACAAGACTATTACATTATTTGCCTGGTGAACTGTAGCTTTTGAAAATAAAAACATCATTGTTGAAAATGTCGTTATTAATGTTAGTTGTTCTCTTATTTTCCCCCTCCTTTTTTGTTTGGTGTGTGTGTGTGTGTGTTCTGACCCTCCAAACCCTAGTAAATGGATAATTTGAGCCCAGATCTCTTGGTCTAATAAATAAAAATTTTGTTAGCTTGGTCCGCTAGCTAGGACAATGAATGAGTTGGATAACAGTCTTTATAAGCATTGTCTCAACCATTATATTAAATCTTGGATCAAACAAAGACCATCAGCTATTAGGTGTTATTATCTTGAGGAAATTTTGAAAGAAAACACTTCAATTCATTTTTGTAAAAAATAGTCGCTTTTTTCTATGGTAAAAGCAGCCCATGGGAGGCTCGCTGTTGTATGACAGGTTAGATGCCACTCCGCGAGCAAAGAGGTGCGTGGGAGGGGTTGGCTTATGCCATCATTGTTTTGCAGGCTGACAGCATAAACCCAGAAGGGGATTCTAGGATATATAGTCATATCATGGATTAGGGCCGGGATGGGGCATTAGAGTGTGAACCTCCCCTTATTGGTAGATGTACAAAGACTTACATCAAGCTGCACCTCATGTATGGATAGGCATATTCGTAGGGAGAACAACAGTGCAGTAAATTAGATGGCATTTTTCATAATCGATTGTTGTAGGGTGGACATCGAAAGCATCGAGTTTGAAAGTTTCATATCGGATAAAATCAAAAGAGTTTACTGCTTATGTAGTGCGGACTCTTTCTTACCCACGTGAGACGTCTTTTGCGGAACAAAATCGTGAGGGGCAGCGATTGTGATTCCCAGTAGCGGACACACGCTGTCCCAGAGCGGACAATACCTCACGTACTGGTGGAGGGAGGAAGAACCATACTGCTGGGCACGTAACCTCAACATTGGCACCGTCTGTGGGAACCCGTCCCCTATCTGCAGCAGTATACTCCCTTGCTGGGGGAGCTGTTGTAGGGTGGACATCGGGAGCATCGAGCTCGAAAGTTTCATACCGGATATAATCAAGAGAGTTTACTGCTTATGTAGTGCGGGCTCCTCTTTATCCACGTGAGGTGCCTTTTGCAGGACAAAATCGTGAGGGGCAGCGATTGTGGTTTCCAGTAGCGGGCACACGCTGTCTCAGAGCGGACAATACCTCACGTGCTGGTGGAGGGGGGAAGGGCCGTACTACTGAGCACGTAACCTCAACATCGATCATATTAGATCGGTGTTATGGGGAACATCATCTTCATTAGCCTAAAGATTTTGAGACATACTTATGGCTGATGCAGAAGGATGTATCGAAGAACCTTGTGAAGCAGCCATTACCAAGGAAAAAAAAAAATAATCATATCAAATTTTACTTGACCATTATACACTCATGAACATTTTTACCTATATGTAATGGGAACCTGGAACCTTCCACAAACCAAAGGGACTTCAAAGCATAGTAGAAACAAATCAATACTTTGTCATGATGTTCATATCTTGAAACAAATATGGATGTTTACCGAAGAAAAAATATTGGCAAAAATTCGGAGTCAATTTTTAGCAAGAATTTGCAATTGTTCTCTTACATAACGTAGGTATTCTTGTTTTCACTATGGTTATCCAAGCAGTCAACTGAAGTATTACTTGATTTGACTATGTACTCCCTTAAAACACTCGTTAAGAACAAGATTGCATGCTGCTTATGAGAAAATCGTTGCAATAGCCCAACATCTCTCTCTCTCTCTCTCTCTCTTTGAGGAATGAGGGAGGTAAAAAAGCCATCCAGCTTTATTTAAAAAACAGAGACACGCAGAAGTAAAGAAACAGAGAATAGAAAATCTTTTCTAACAGAGCAAAAGTCCAGCTATTGCTAGGCGAGAGAAAAAAAAAACTAGAACAACCGGTTCCAAAGTATAAGAAACAACGGTTGAGAGAGTCGATAATGTGGACATATATTTGATATATGAGACTACATCAGACAATGGTCTTGTCACGCTCCGCCCGAGGCCCGAGCCAAATATGACAGACGGTCACATGTTTCTAGGATTTAATTTCTTAAAACATGCAAGACTTGTCATCATATTGAATAATATTCAGATGGTTGCAGTAAAAATAATTTTTAAAATATCTCATCAATAATCAAGATTAATATTTATTTAAATATAAACTAAACATATATTTTTTAAAATCCTATGCTTCTTATTGCCTGATCCCAACCCCCACATGTTTTTTTTAGATCTGAAAAAAAAAAAAAAGAGTTTTATAGGGTTAATAAGTTACTAATATCTCTGAGAGATTAAATATAATTAAAAAAAAATTAAATATAATAATTGATAGTAATAAATATATAAATCAACATAATTTTAATTTTTAAATATGTCATGCATAATAATAAAACTTGAAATTTTCTCTCAGTCTTCGTGACTATGATCACGATTAGTCCATGACAAGGCCTAAAAAAGACTAACTCCTGAATACAGAACACATCAGTATATACTAGTGATTAACCTCAATAACTAGGCTCAAAAGGAAACTAATTCTAATTCACATAGCCATGATGAGCCCCATGAAAGGTAAAGAGATTATTCTTGAAAAATAAATATGTGACGCATCAACGTGTACCAACGATTAGTCCCGACTAACTAAATCCAAAAAGATTAATTCTGCCAGTGATCAATTCCAACTAACTAAGCCTAAAAAAAATTAATTTCTGATATATAGCCATAGAATCAGTCCCATTGATTAGACCCAGACTATAGTCTAATTAAAGAGCTTTTTCTTATAATTTCACCATAACCATATAATCATACTTATTTTCATAATAATATCAAATCAAAATTTTCACATCTTATTTTTAGAAGTAAGAGAACAATTTTTATTCAAAATTTGTACAAAGATAAATATGAATAATCTTGTTTCTAAATAAAGTCATGCAACATTAAAATAAAAAAATTATCTCAACTCAAATTTACAGTCATGCTGACTTGACACCATATTTGATCCAATCTTTTAAATTATTTTTTATATATAAATATATATTTTTAAATTTTTAAATTTTTAAATTTTTAAATATTTTAATAATTTCTATATATATAATTTAATTTTTAAATATATAAATATATATTAGAAAATCCAGAGATGAAAGAAACTTACTGTTAATCTGATCCAAAAATCACGACCTTGAACTTATGGGTCGATCTCTAGATCCGATACTCCTCTGATGTTAAAAGCTTGATCAAATAATTTTAAAAAATATTATTAACATTCAATTGAGAAGGGATATACAAAAAAGAGAGAAATTTAGTCTTAGTCGTGGTTCAGGTCAGACCATGAGATGAATCTAAATATTTTGAATTGATCTAGATTCAAACAGATTGGCATCTGATCAATGAGATGGTTTAAAAAAAAAATTTAAATTTCTCTCTCTTCTTTTTTTTTCCCTCTCTCTCTTTTTTTTTTTGTTTTCTTCTCTTCTCTTTCTCTTCCTCTCTCTTTTTTTTTTTATTTTTTTTCTTTCTTTCTTTTTCCTTCCTACACCAAACCAATGGCTTTTTAAAGAAAAATAAAGGAAAGAAGGAGGGATTGAGTCAGCGGTGGCCAACGACCAAGGTGACTAAGCAGTGATGGCGGCATCAGGTGCAGGCAATGGTGGTGGCTTGACCGGCATTGCCGGTTCTCAACAAAATAACCCAAGTCTCTAAGAAAATGAAAAAAGAAATTTGAGAGAAAAAAGAAGAGATTTCGGGTGATTAAGCTCGATTACAGCAGCCGACTGTTGCCAGTGATAAGGAATAAGGGAGAGGGAGACTGCGGTGGTGGATTCGGCTAAGGGAAGTGGAGTTTAAAAAGAAAAAGATGGAAAATAGGATAAGCATGATAAATCCATGGATAAGGCCGATCTTTGTTGGTACAATCAATCCAAATAGCTTTCAATTATTCTTCACCGGGGCACTCGATGCTTATCCGACTGCTTGACGGCCTTCTCTTGTCTTATAGCTTGAAATTGAATAGAAAATAAAATTTTTCTATTTTATAAATTTTTTTAAAAAAAATTGATGTTAAAATTGATAACTCTTGACGACTTCACTTTGAACCGGATTCAATTAGATCGGTTCGCACAGATCTAGTGATTCCTATCGTTGAACTCCTCGGTAAATCTTCTGGTTCAATTTTTAAATATGTTGTTTTCTAATGGGTACCCCTATATACGCATGGTATGATACATCCGATTGAACCACCGCACCACACCCCCCACCGGAAGGAACCCAAACAAAAGGGAAAACAAATAAATAAGAAATCTAGCGATAGGCATATGACGCACACATGACGAGGAGAGGAGGACCATACGGCCGGACACTCCACTCACCGCGACTTCCAACATTTTAGACACTCTATGCCTCTCCTTAGTCCTTATTTTCCGGTCGATATGTCACATGTCAAGGCTTACATTTACATGCTCATATATGTCTAGCATTCCTTGTTCCAGAAATTTGTTTAGCCTTGATTGACGAAATAGTTGGTCATCAATTACTTTCCAAGAAAGAACCATACATCTTATGTCAAAGCATGTGGTAGACCCTAAACCATCTTTTTAACTTTAGTCAAAAACGTGTATGAAGATTTCTGAGTTTCATGTAGCTGAAAAACAAAATTTATGTATCATTCAAGGTAGTTCCACGTAATCTCAAGGAAGCCCATATCAGACTGACAATCATCGTTTCCTAGTTGTGAAATTCTTTCTTTTTTTAATACAACGAAGTGGAACAACTTCTTTCTGAATGAAATTATTCAGCTACATGGTAGACTTTGGCCAGCTTTAAAAGCACACATTTTATTTGGTTTCATTTTAGATTCCATTATGAGTTTTGCAACTCTAGGGCTCATATCAATTAGATTGTGTACCATGCAAGCTTCAATATATACCGAATCGATAGACAACATATTGGCTAAGCAGCCAACTCATCATCCAATCAGCAAACAAAAGTAATAGAACCATTGTACCAAAAAAAAAAAAAGAAAGAAAGAAAGAAAAAATCCGCTTAAGTCCTTTTTCTTAATCAACTTAGGAGAGGTTAAATTGAAAAAAAATAAAATTAAAACATTTTCCTCTTAACATTTAAAAAAGTAATAAAATAAAACATTTTATGTATCCCTCTCTTCACCTTTCTCTCTTCTTTCTAAATGAGAAAAGCTTCCGGACAGAAACTAGAAATATTTTTTTTGTTAATTTTTAAATTAAGCTTCAAACATAAATGATAACTTATAGTATGCCAAAGAGAAGATTAGTTTGGCATCCATATCCTAAAATTCTAGTCAATTGAAGCAACTTCTTTAGCCTATTTCATCGTAGAGGAAGTTGAAGTGAAAGCATCTATTGCTATAAGGCTCCAGAGGTAGGATGATGAGGTCGGTTTTGGATCGAGCTGGAGGGATGCCTAGGGTCAACCTGATGTAGACCGCAAATAAACCTATAAAGAAGTCCCAAAATCGATGAGATACCTTCAAGTTTATGACTACCCGATGCTTAAGTCAGTCGGGGCCCTTGAAAGTAGATAGTGAAAAATGGAGAATTAGAAAACAAGAAGGATGATTGTGAGTGGAGGAAGTAAGCACTCGACTTTCTTTAGTGGAGAAGTTGAGTAAAGAGTATAGCAGATTTTGGACTCTATGAGTCCCTCTTCGGAGGATACTTGCCTCTCTATTTATAGAGAGGATTTGCTCGAGCTATTGGGCCATTAGAAGAGTTTGTTCGATCATCAGAAATTCGTTAGAAATTTATTACACTACAAAAAAATGGATTAAACATCACTAATAGAGATTTTGCCGTTGCTAAAAATCCATCGAAAATAACATCGTCGCTAATTACCATTGTTAGCAATGGCAAATTCTTCATCGCTAATAAAGATAATTCGCGACAATATTAACGACAAAAAGTCATCGTTAATAATTTTAATTTTTTTTATTTAAAATATTAAAAAAATATTAATGACGGTACTTTCATTGCTACTACCATCACTAATAATTTTTTTATTTTTTTAATTAAAATTTTAAAAAAATATTAGTGACGATATTTACCGTCGCTAACAGTTTTTAATTTTTTTAAAAAAATTTATAATTAAATATTTTAAAATCTATTTTAATCATAATAATATTTTTTAAAACTATTATAAATAAAATAATAATTATTTAATATAATCATAAATATAAAATTAATTATATTATATTAAAAAATAAATTTTATGATTTTATAAATTTAAATGATACTTTACAAGTATCAAAATTACATACATATCAAGAAAAAATAAGATGCTCCCCGTTGTCCTCCTCATCCTCCTCCTATTTTTGTACATCCTCTTCAGTAGCTGGTAGATGAGAGCCAGATATTCCAGCATTCTGTAATAAAAAAAATAATATTATTAATAAATTTTGATAGGAAAGTGTGTATATCGATACGGAGATGTATATTTTGATATACTACTTTGATTTTCGAATAGATTGTTCCTACACATTCTATTCGATGATATAGAGCTATAGACACCCCGACCTATTATTTGGATGGTTTGATTGAATTTTTACCTTCTAGATCTTCTTTTCAGATTCAAGCCTAAACATGTGAAGCTTCTAAATATAAAAATTTAAAATAAATAAAAAAATTATTAATAAACTTATCTACTATGATGACTGTGACAACGAGCTCAACTGATTGTGTAGATACAGATCTCGAAGAATCTCAATGACCGTAACACAGATGATATCTCGAAAGCTTTGAGATCACTGGCTCCAAAACCTCTGCATGACCTCCTCTGCATGTACGTCAGCCCACATTTGGATCGTGAGTCCTAAGAGGAGGACGTCGATGAAGAGTATCGAACTATTGAAAGATCGAAGCTATAGTCGAATCCTATGATCGGGGTCCTACTCATCCCTCTGATGGCCTTGAGCCATCCCTCGAGGTCAAGGAGGGGCTGAGAGGATGGATTCTCGCCGTGCCGCGATACAAGATACTCCGTATAATCCATATATATAGTTTAAAAATTCATTAGTCCATACATATTAGTATATATAAAAATTTAATAAATAATATTTTAAATTCTTACCGTAATTTATCGAGATAGAGGATCTAAATAATCATCAATCTTCCTAAATTGGTGTGTGGCCTCCCATATTTGCAGTTGTCCTGGTGTGCGATCCAACTACTGTGTCTATAATAAATAAATAATAAAATTAAATTAATTAATATATATATATGATCAATTTAATATAAAATTAATTTAAGTATAAAATTTTTAACAATCTATCGATCATAACATGTGTGCCAATGGAGCCGTCAGTGTGGATAATCGGATACTACTAGATGGATCGATTTTGTCATACCTTTTACCATCTGCTAAAGTATTCCTCAATACTCCATTGATCGTAGAGGGCCTCTCATATATCCATCTACATCTATTGATCTATATAAGACTTTCAATCTGATGGTGATTTTGAACTAGAGTGCTGTCTGGCAGACTGCCTAAGGCTGTATAGCCCATCTCGAAACCTATATGTAGCCACCTCCTCGAAGATCTGACAGCCAGCCTCCTCATCCTAAAAAATCTCAAATCGATAGTAGGTCTGCAAGTAGTAGCAAGTGTGTATTAACAAATAAAATACAAATCTATCATAAATTTAAAAATTAAACACCTTCGACTTATAAGAACTTCTTCTAGACTGCATCACGAGCCCTCGACAGTCAATTGAAGAACTCGTTTATCAGCCCTGGCATCAATCATCAGATGATCTCGATAACCATATGAGGCACTCCAGGCTCTATAAATATCCTACAAAATTGATTTTGAATAATAAATATTAGTCTCTAAAATGGCTAAATTTTAAATATATTCAGTGAAGATATAGTACTTACAAATGGCTCTAAATATGGATGAGTCGTCTATTCTTCGATCGAGTAAGAGATGCTGCGATCCGGGTGGATCCTCTACCATGCCACCGACTCTGAGAGTCAGGCACTATTCCGTATGATTGTGAGATCATTGATGACCTCACGACATCCGAATCTGAGAGTACAATACATCATGAAAAATATTATATTAGATAATAAAAGATAAAATAACATAAAGGAGAATATCTAAAGTATTAAAATTTACCAAATGGTATGTGTATCGTAGAACTATGTGAGCTAGCAGCATGAGAGCCCTCTCCTCGAGAGCTCTCTCTTCAACTGTGACGACTCCGATCTCAAAAAGATATGATCTATAATCTTTAAAAATAAAAATAAATAGATTCATGGATTAATTATACAATTATGGATGGCAATGTAAGATTTAAAATGATGCAAGATAAGTATCTAGATGTTTGGTATCCTTCGGATGTTTGGTACCCTTTAAATGGGTGGTAATGCAAGACAAATATTTAAAATGAGTCAAAGATCCAAAAATTCATCGTAAGTGAGGAGCACTATTGTTGCCCAACAAGATAACCCAAGAGGAGGGGGTGAATTGAATTTTTTAAAAATTTAATCAAGTAATATGCAGCTTTTCAATGTAGTGAAGTGTTGGTGAGTGCTGAATTCAAAATGTAATCAAGTAGAAATGTAAGAGCAATGAAAAGTTAGAGAGAAGCAACAATCACAAACATCAAAATTTATAGTGGTTCGGTGCCTCTTGTACCTATGTCCACTCTTCAAGACCTACTTGAAAATTTTACAATAACCTGTCCAAGATTACAGTCGGATAGTTTTTTGGACTTACTATCCAAAATTCAATCAAAATGTAACCAAGTAAGTAGAAATGTAAGAGCAATGAAAAGTTAGAGAGAAGCAACAATCACAAACATCAAAATTTATAGTGGTTCAGTACCTCTTGTACCTACGTCCACTCTTCAAGACCTATTTGAAAATTTTACAATAACCTATCCAAGATTACAGTCGGATAGTTTTTTGGACTTACTATCCAAAATTCAATTGATTTTATACTGGTTCACTAACCACAACCAATACTAAGTCAATCCTTGGCTTACAATCTAATTTTCAGATTTGAATGGGCCTATCTCCTAGCTTCAAAATCCTATTGAAGCTAGTTACAATAAAGATAAAAGTAGAATAATAAATGATAATAAATAGCTTCTTGAATGAACAAAAATGTCAATGAAGCTCTTAAATCTTCTTTTGTGGAAGCTTTTGAGTAGATGAACTTATCTTCTTGTCGGAGAAAATCTCTTGATTTGATGTCTCAAATATTTGAGACTTGAAAGCTCTCTATTCAATGCTCCTTTTGGCCTTTTACTCTTGCTTTCAATGATTTTTATGAAAAATCTTGTCTCCCCTAAGTTTTGTAGATATTTTCCAACATTTGGTAGGTTGGAGAGACGTTTCAGATTGTTCGAAGATTGAATATAGCCATTGGAAAGTGGACTGTGTAGTTCTAAAAATTTTGCAGAATTAGTCATTGAAATTCAAGTCGACTCGACTGATCCTCGAGTGGACTCAACTGTGCCTCGAGTCGACTCGACTAGCCTGCGAGTCTGCTCTAAACTTTTACCCCAAAAATATAGCTCTCTGTCCGTATCTTGAGACCTCAACTCGAGCAACTCGAGTCGACTCGATCCTACTGCTCAACCGAAACTATTTCTATTCTGAAACTTTGTCTTTTCTACCACTGTTCATTTAAGTCGACTTGCGCCCAACTTGAGTCGACTCGAGAGCATACCGGCTGAAACTCTTACATGCTAAAGCCCTTTTTCTTCACTATTTTAGCTTGAGTCGACTCGAAATCCACTAGAGCTGACTCGACTAGTCTCACCATTGAAATTTCTGAGATTTTTTTCAATTTAATTACTCTTCAATTACAACCTTCGAATATCCTTCTCCAGTCTTGTTTTAGATGTGTTTGCACTCCAAAAGCTTTCAGATTCTTCTTATTTGTTCTCGATTGCATCTTTAAGATTTCTCTCTTGATACTCTGTAATATCTCCTGAAACACGTTCTTAAGGAATTCATTAGTCCGAACATATGCTTAAACATTTTGTTATTCATCAAAATCAATCTCTGGGGTTACCTATCTTCTCCTTTTTGATAATGATAAAACTTTGAGTATATGATCAATTGGCAAATAATATACATATATCAATCTTAGTTTCAAGAAATATGCTCAATTTAATGAAGGTGTAAGCTTTTCATAATTTTATACTATGCTCCCCCTTAGTCTATGCTCATATTTTTAGTATATTTCTTCAATCATAGATTTCAAGCACACTTTGACATATGAATATCAATTCACCACATGTGCTCACTCAAGGGTTAATTCATCTTTCAAGTTCATCAATTTTGCAATGTTTACAATATATACTCTTTATTCATGTTGAAATGTTCCATTGAATTACACAACGCACGTACACAAAGCACAAATCAAAGCAAAGCCTGTGTCAAAACATATTTACTCATTTATTTATACTCAATGCTCATATACATATATCTATGCTCCCCCTTTTTGTCATCAATCAAAATAGCAGTGCATAGATAAATTGCACATAAGATCACATAAAGATAAGTGATAATTTTGCATTGCATTAACAAAATGAATGTGCTAGACCAATAAAGGTCATAACACACTAATATACAATGTCATAATATGTCCACATAATGGCTAATACAAGAATAAGTCTAGATAACAGCTAATACAAAGGTAAGGCCAAACAGAGAACCATAATGCCTAATACATCAAGTAACTAGATAGCAGTCTCCTATGGCACTACTCATCATCTGAAGGAATCTCTTAGGTCTCGGATTAGGAAGCTCGGGAAGATGATGGTCCAGCTCTCCAGCTTCTGATCCTACTCGATGGATCAACTACCTGAGATGGGGGGAATCCTACTCCAGCATGAGTGTAGACCCTGAATGGTGGTCTACTCTGACTAGTAGACAGCTGGATGGTCTGAACAAGAGGCTGGGACTGGGGTTGGGGATGAACTGATGGCTGAGGCTGAGGCTGGCAGGTGGCTGAGGCTAAGTAGGTGGAGGACGTGGCATGGCAGCTCTAGCTACTGCATCTGCTACTGTTGCTGTTGGTATTGCACATAGAGTAAGTCTCTCAATCTTTTCAATCAGACTCCCCATGGCTGCAAGTACAGATATAATATCCTAATGCTGTGACTGTCCAAGCCCGCTGATAGTCGTGAGCATCTCTGTGCCCCCGAATTCAACTCTCTCCCTCAATCTAGCAATCTCTATGGCCACCTCAGAAAGATTAGCTGGTGCATGGGGCCTCAACTCTCTCTGCTCCAAGGTAGTGAACATCTCTGATATAGATTTCATCTCAGTCTAAACACTCTCTACCTTCTCAGACAGAGCATGTATCTCTCCACTAACTCTAGCTAAAATCAGATTAGCCAGCCTCTCTAGGGATGTGGAGTCAGTAGCTGCTGGCTAAGAAACAGGGTCAGTAGGGGGTGGAACTGTGGTGTGGCTAGTGAAGCAGGATCTAGGAAAGCCCTAGATAGAGAAGAAAAATTAGATAGAGCTCTAGGGGCAATCGGAGTAGATGGCACTCCTAACTCCTCTACTCTAGATTCTCTTCTCGCTTGTCCTGACACATTCTTCACCCATCTCCCATCCTCCATATGGTACTGCATTTGACTTAAAGGCTGGGCATCATATATATCAAAGTGAGACTGCTTCTTAAAACCCTCATTTTCTAAAAAAATTTTAGGTGCCTTAAATAATCTGGTCAACACCATCTCATAAGATAAACAAACCTTATTTTTGGCTGCTACCTCTCTGATCTGGTGCATCATAATCCCAGGCAAATTCAAAGATATCCCTTAAACAATATGATACATTACATTCAGCTCTCTCTCCGACATAAAGTCATGCCTCCCCAATTTAGGAATGAAAATCTCTCCTATGATATGATGCAACACCCATATCTCTACCGAAAGGGTGGGGACTAGAATGTCTCCTACTACATCCTCTCTACCAACTATCACCCTCAATGCCATCTTCTTATCAAATAATCTATCGGGGATAACTCCATCTATAGACAAATCAAACACTCTAGCAAGAATTTCTTCAGAAACATCAAAGTGTACACCTTTCACAATAGTAGCTACATCATCTACTCCTCTTCTCAAATTTTTGTAAAATTTCCTTACCAATCAAGGGTACATGGGGATATTTAAACAACAAAAATTCTTCCACTCCATCCTTTCAAACCATGGACCTATGGAGAAATTATTGAAAAATATGTCCTAAAGCCAATCATCTAAGTGGTAGATGATTGAAATTAGTATATGAATTATCTAATAATAATAGTTATTTGGCAGGTTCATCATAAAAGTTCTATCTTCCTTAAATGAACTCCTAAATTATGATGAAGTCCTTAGAACCACAATCAATCGATAAAGAAGGATTTATCGGAGGGTTCTTAAATTGTTTACGATCAAATGATAAGTTATTAACAAAGATGATAACTTATCAAGTATAGGTCGCTGTATGTCATATGCGTTGGTTGTCCTCGTAATCAAGTGGTGTGGAGACACTGGTATGGCATTCAGATGAGATGTAAGAGTACATCTGTATTGAACGTGATCAATGTAACACTCTACTATCAAGAGTAGTTAGCTAAGGCCAATGGGTATAAGTATCCCTCCGATCTGAGATCACCACGATGACTTGCAAGCAACTCACTGTGCTTTGATGCCGGACAATCTATATTTTTAATATAGGTTCGAAAAATTTTTGGATATAGTCAAGTACTTGTGATGTCGGTGTATGAGTCAAGATGAGATTGACCACTCCTGATTAACTTCAGGAAGAGAATGTCTCACTGTATTTCAATTTAGCAAAATCTAAGCCTGGATAATTCTCGTGCGGAGTCACGGGATTTACAAAATTTTGAGACACAATAGAGATGACTTATATGAGTGATTGACAGCATACTCAAAGTTATCTTGAGCATTATTGATCAAAAAGATGAATTATACGGTAACCATAGGTCAGAATTCTTAGAATATTGCTTTACATCATTCGACCTATTTGAACATCGAAAACCATTGCTAGATGGTTACTTCGACTGATACAGAAATTGGTTTCTGTGCTATCGATTTAGATTCAAACCTATAAGGTCACACACATAAGAAGTATAACCTAATTAGATGATTAATCAATGATTGAGAATCGTTCTAAGATTAAACGATCAATGTGATTGATGTTTGATCTAATGTAAGTGTTGAAGGAGGATCGATTAGCAATTGGATTGCTAATTGGCTCAATCTGATTGAGCAATTGGGCTGAGATCAAGTCTAATTGAATTTGATTCAATTAAAATTAGTTTGAATTTAATTGGATTAAGTCTAATTAGTTTATTGGATAAGCCAGTTGCAAGGGAGAACAAGTCCCTGTTTGACTAGGACTTATATACACCTAATTTCTAATTAAGTTAGGATTTAAATCAGAATTAAATATGATTTAATCTGATTTAATTAGACTCTTAGTTGGACTAGGATCATCATTAATTAGGTTATAATTAATTTAGATTCGGTTCAAAGTGTTTGACCTAATCTACATAAGAATCCTAGTTAGACTAAGACTCCATCTCTTCTCTTGTGCCACCTAAGAAATCTCAAGCCCACGCCCACTAATTAATTTTCAGATATTTTTCTATGATATTCACATCCAAGGAATGTTATCTCACACCACTTATTCTATAGATTTGAATCAGATTTGATTTGATTCAATATGAAAAGTGATTTGGCTAATTATGGAAAGTGGTTTAGGTTTATCTCCTTTGTTTGAAAGAGTCCCTCTTCACAAGGACTCTTCCCTCCTCTCATGCGCCAACTTCCTCCATCCTTATCCCTTCTTTTTTTCACCCCTTTTGTGGTTATTTTCATGCTCTCCACGAATTTTATGAGGCAAGGGGCGTCCAAGAGTTGGACGCCCCATGGACTCCTTGTTGATTAGGTCTTTTGACCTAATCTGCCATATATAAAGTTGCTGCCCCATATGAGATGAGATAGACAGTCAAAAATTAGTAAAAAATAGATAGAAAAACTAGAGGAAAAAGAGGATGGCATGGGTGGTTTGGGGATCCAAAATCTTTGGAGGAGAGTCTTCAATCAAGAGATCAAAGGTTGATATCTTGTAGAGAGAAAGGTAAGAGAAAAGATTATCTTCTCTCATTATTTTTCTTTCATATTATTCTCTCTTTATTTTTTATATTTTTTATATGATAAAATATGAGAGAGAAAGAGGATGGAATGGATGGTTTGAGGCATCAAATTCCTTGGAGAAGAGTCTTCTATCAAGAGATCAAAAGTTGATGTCTTGTAGAAACAAAAGGTAAGAGAGAAGATGTTTTTCTCTTATTATTTTTCTTTTCAGTTTATTTTCTTTATTTTATATTTTTATATGATAAAAATTTAAGAGAGAAAGAGGGATGGTATGGTGGATTCATGCTCCAATGAGTTGGGGTATGGTGATCTTATTTTGGACATGATCTGATCATGTTCTGATGAGAGAAGAAGAAGAAAAGAAGGTCTTTTCTTAAGGTTTCTTTTAGAACCCTTCTTTTTCATAAATCATGAGATTTTTCTATGAGAAAAATCAGACATCATAAGATCTAAAAGTTAAAGAAATATCTAGAGAAGAAGATCTTCTCATGTCCTAGCATAGAGATGTTCTTAGCACATCAATCGTTGATGTACTGAAAGAGAAGAACTATCTTCTCTTAGCATCTTTTTTTTATATTATTATTTTTGATTTTAGGAAAGTCAAAAGGTTTGACTTCTCCCTTGTTCCTCCTCATATTCTTTATCTCTTGAAATATCCAAGAGATCTGAAGAATATCTTCTAGATTAACCATTCAGAGGGATCTGCAAGAAGCTGGCACTTCGAGCGGATCTTTGTTCGATGAATCTTCGATTTTATTGCAGCCTCGTGTGGATCACCTGTAGAGACCGGATGCATGTGCGGCTCCAAAGGTAATAAAAAAAAAAATCAATCATGGAGTTTTCGACCCGCATGAAGGTAAGAGATCTGATCTCTTCTTTTATCTAGATATGATCTAGATTTTAGATCTGAAACTATTTTAGATCTAGGATATTGATTTGATCAATATCAAAACTTTTATTTTTTTAATTTATAAATATAATATGACATATTATAGGTCTTAATTGTAGGATTTAGTAATTTGATTATATATATTTATAGATTAAATTATTTAATTTACATATTCCACTGCGTTATATTTCAAAAATATTTTAAAATTCATGCATGAAATCCTGCACCTTTTTTCAACTGTGGTATCAGAGCCAGATTCTTTTATAACATATTCATAATTATATTAAAATAAATCTAAAAAATAAAATAAAGATCGCACAGATTGTTGGTTGTCCTACTGTAAGATTTATCCCTTACAGTGTAAAAGTTATCCTGATACGTTGCGATCTAGAAAATTTAAAAGAATTTAAATAAATTTTGTCATGAATATTTTAGATTAGATCTATTTTATTTCATAAATTTTTATGTAATGTACATAGATTAAAATCAGCCAAGAACAGGATCTTGCGAAGGTTCTGTTTGTTGATCGGGCCAGCTCGACCAACAATCCAGCTTGACTGAAAAATTGGTTGAATTATTTTTCTGATTGATTTTAATTATTTTAACCTATAATTAGTGTTTGTTAATAAAATAAGCCGACCCATTTTTGAAATGAGTCGACCTATTTAGTGAAACAACACTAGATTGTATTAAATCTTTCAAAAGTTGAAAATAGATTTTGAAATGCCGAACCCCAACCCTCAGCCATGAACTTAATTAAAAGAATTAAGTGATTGTTTAAGATCTAGGTTTGTGATTTAAAGATCCTAAGACAATTTCATAAAACATGGGTTAAAGGGTAATGGGTTAGCTTTGATCAGGTCATTAACTGGGTTGGACCTAGGGTTAGATTAAATATGGACTAAGTTAAGAAATTGATCAAACTTAATTAAAAGTTAATTAGGATTAGATCATTTCTATAGATCACTTCAATAGTTGTAGTTGATCCAAATCCATATATCTGACAAATGGATACTAATCATGGCTCAGTGGCTGAGCCTGAATCTTTAGGCAGACCAAATCAAAACTGATAAACTAGTTGGTGTCTAAGGTAAACCTGATCGATAATTTTTAATTGGGAGCCTGCTTATCTGGCCATTTCTGATGGTGTCTAAGGCAAGCTTTGGCAAACCCTCCCACCGATCATACTTACCTGGCCAATATGGTTAATCAAGTCTTGATTAAGTTTCTCATTGATTCATGCTAACCCATGTCACATAGAAAATCAGTGAGTCTGATTTCATTCAGTGAGACTGATCTAGGTGCCCATGGATCAAATTTGATCCTAGTCGTTGTTAATGACTTGGAAGTCAGTGAGAAAATTTGACTTGATGAAGTCAGTGGGAGCAAATTGATCCATGTCTTTTCTATCTTTAAATCACTAATAATTTTAAATCTTCTAAAATTATTTGATCCTTAAAATGAAAAAATTATGGAGATAACTGAGTCATAGCCTCCCATTAAGGTGTTTGATAATGAGTCCATTAACACAATAATCATTGCAGACCCAAAGACCTGATGCTTGTTGACTAATAAAATTATCACTCATCATACGACGACTTGGAAGGATCTTTCTAATGGTGGTTAGGTGAGCCAACCAAAGTTGAGCTTAATCATTCGTTGGTTAGATGCATCAAGTATGGTCATATTAATGGTTGGACCTAACCGGATCCTTACAGTGGAGGCCAAAGCCTACTGATTAGGTTTCTGGGGTAAAATTAAATTACTAGAAGTTGTTTAGAGAAATAATTGGTTAATGAACCTATCCGTAGATGCAGATGGGTTGGCCGATCAAAGTCAGGCTTGTGTGTAGTCTATGTGGATTCTAGTACCTACTAGAAAATTAAAGTAATTCTCGAATTGGAGATAGAGGCTACCAATTTGAATAAAATAGTGGAAGAATCTTGAGACTAAAGTTCAAATCTCTAGACTTAAAATAATTCATATACATTAGGTCATTGTTCTCTTTTCTCAAAATAAGGCTAAACCTTAATTGCTCCAATCGCTGTTAGACAATGATGACTTATGGGATCCAACTTTGTTAATTAGTATCGAAAGTTGAATTTGGTTCAGCAGTACGAATGGGTTCGTATTGGGGCTTCTTAATTCAGTCAAAATAATTAGTCCAAAATCGATCCAAATCAGGCATGTTGCTTCTACTGTCAGAAGCAGGGTCATAGGAAGAAGAATTGTCTTGCTTCCCTTGACCATAATAGGCTGAACAAGAGAAAAGAGTAAGAGTTGCTCATCAAGGATGTTACATGATAACACTTTAAAGTTTCTCTATATAATTCTACTACCTAGGTATTAGATACCGATGGTCTTATGTAATTTGTTGCTAGTAAGTGGAATATTTGAAAATAGTGAGAAATTCTTGAACATTAGGGATGGAAGTCTTATTCCAATCTTAACTTTAGAAATTGTAGAGCTTATTTTCAAACATTGTCATTTAGAGTAATTGTTACTATTGTCCATTGTTTATGATGAATGTAATCTTTGTTGGCCTTTTGGCCAAAGATGATCATCATTCATTAATAAAGAAAGATTATTGTGATATTATTATGAATAATGTTACAATAATACATGGACAATAAGAAAATGACATTTAACATTTACACAGCCTATTAAGTGTAATGTATACACCCAAGTTAGATAATATCATGGATGTCTATCTTTGGTATTATAGGCTGAGTCACCTTAACAAGAATAGGATAAACGGATTAGCTTGAGAGAAAAATCTCAACATCAATGATTGTGAATCATTGATAGCCTGTGAGTCTTGTCTTCTTGAAAAGATGACAAAGTCACCTTTTAATGAAAAAGATGAAGGAGCTGATAAAGTTCTAAGTCTCATACATAGTGATATATGTGGACCTTGAACTTAAGTGCCAGAGGAAGATATCAATATTTCATTACAGACGACCTATCTGGATATGGGTGCGTCTGGTCTGAATCATTTGAAATGTTCAAATGATTCAATAATGAAAGATTGAAACAAACTGGATAAGGTGTTAGAACTCTTCGATCAGATCGAGGAGGCGAATACTTATCCAGTGAGTTTGTGACATATCTAGGAGAGAATTGGATTCTCTCTCAGTATATTCTTTTTCGGAACAAAGTGTATCTGAAAGGAGAAGTTGAACTTTGTTAGACATGGTTCAATCCACAATAGGGTTCACTTCTCTGCCTGTTTCAGGATTGTGCTCTTGTGTGATTATCTATTTTACTCTAAAAATATACTAAGTCTGTTGTGCAGATCCCATATGAGATATGGAACGGGCATAGATCTAGACTCTCTCACCTTTGGGTTTGGAGTTGATCGGCCTATGTCAAAGGTTTGCATACAGATAAATTTGGTTCTTGGTCCAATAGGTGTTTAAGGGTTACTAATTCTATCATGCTGAAGAACATAAGATGCTCATCAGCAGTAGAGCATTCTTTTTGGAAAGGAGTTCCTTAGAGAAGGAACTGATGCCTATCAAGTTGAACTTGAAAGTTTGACTGGTAGAAAATGAACCCATATAATCTAGTAAACCTACATAACTGGATTTGATTAGATCAAACTCGGAGCCCATTAAAGTAACATCTTTAAGGAGATCTGATAGAGTACCGCGTTAGCTGGACAGACACTTTAGTATCGAGGTCTGGGACGGTGATCCTATTGATCTCGATGAGATTAACAAGGATCCGATCACCTATAGGGATGCAATGCAGTGGTCTACCTCTGAGAAGTGACTTGGAGCTATTAAATCCAAATTGAAGTCCATAGAAATCAATAGTGTATGGACACTAGATTCACCTGAAGGGATAAAATCCATTGGGTGTGAATGAATTTTTCAAAAGGATCAGAGTAGCACAAACGGAAAGGTGGAGACCTATAAAGCCTATTTTTGCTATTATCCCAGAGTTGGAACATACGTTTTGAACATATGTCTTTGTTACGAACAAAGAGGAATCCTGCATTTATAAATAGGCAAAATATTCTGTAATATTATTTCTTGTATTGTCTGTGGATGAAATTCTCTTAATTGGGAATGGCATTCCAGCATTGCAAGGAATAAAAATTTAGATGTCATCTAATTTCTTCATGTTCAAGACCAGATATGGTATACTCACTAATGGTAGTGAGCAGATACTAGTCTGATCTAAGTAAGAACTACTGAAAGATTGTATAGACAATCCTTACGTATTTAGAAAATACTAAGGTCTAGTGACTCAAATATGAAAATACTGACTTTAAATATGAAGATATTTCGATTTCAATCAGATCAAGATGACAACAAGAAAGTGTCGGATTGTACCCTAATCGTAGGAGCAATCTGCTGGAAAGATTCCAAGTAGGATACTTTAGCCTACTCAGTTAGTGATATAGAGTACATCGTAGCATATGATGCTGCCATGTAATTGCTGAGCTTCATTAGCAAGTTGGAACTGGCACCCTCCATCGATGGTCCAATCCTATCGTAGCACTGGAGCCATAAATTTGGCTAAAGAACTGAAGGACCAGCATACTCTGTATTGCTATCACTTTTGATTTTAGATCAAGATGACATCAATCTTTGGAAGATCGATGATAAAAGAGAACTTGACCGACCCATTTGCTGAGGCCTCAGAACTAAGAAGTTCTACGAACTCAAGTGGAAGATAGGATATTTGATATCGTTCTGATTGACTTTAGTATAAGTGGGAGTTATTGAAAAATATGTTCTAAAGCCAATCATCTAAGTGGTAGATGATTGGAATTAGTATATGAATTATCTAATAATAATAGTTATTTGGCAGGTTCATCATGAAAGTTCTATCTTCCTTAAATGAACTCCTAAATTATGATGAAGTCCTTAGAACCACAATCAATCAATAAAGGAGGATTTATCGAATGGTTCTTAAATTATTCACGACCAAATGATAAGTTATTAATAAGGATGATAACTTATCAAGTGTAGGTCGCTGTATGTCATATGCGTTGGTTGTCCTCGTAACCAAGTGATGTGGAGACACTGGTATGGCATTCAGGTGAGATATAAGAGTACATCTACATTGAACATGATCAATGTAACACTCTACTATCAAGAGTAGTTAGCTAAGGCCAATGGATATAAGTGTTCCTCCGATCTGAGATCACCACAGTGACTTGCAAGCAACTCGCTGTGCTTTGGTGTCGGACTGCCTATATTTTTAATATAGGTTCGAAAGATTTTTAGATATAGTCAAGTACTTGTGAAGTCGATGTGTGAGTCAAGATGGGATTGACCACTCCTGATTAACTTCAGAAAGAGAATGTCTCACTGTGTTTCAATTTAGCAAAATCTAGGCCTGGGTAATCCTCGTGAGGAGTCACGGGATTTGTAAAATTTTGAGACACAATAGAGATGACTTATATGAGTGATTGACAGCATACTCAAAGTCGTCTTAAGCATTATTGGTCAAAAAGATGAATTATACGGTAATCATGAGTCAGGATTCTTAGAATGTTGCTTTGCATACATTCGACCTATCTGGACGTCAGAAATCATTGCTAGATGGTTACTTCGACTGGTACAAAAATTGATTCCTATACTATTAGCTTAGGTTCAAACCTATAGGATCACACACATAAAAGATTGTAACCTAATCAGATAGTTAATCAACGATTGAGAATCGTTCTAAGGTTAAACGATCAATGTGATTGATGTTTGACCTAATGCAAGTATTACAGGAGAATCGATTAGCAATTGGATTGCTAATTGACTTAATCTGATTGAGCAATTGGATTGAGATTAAGTTTAATTAAATTTGATTTAATTAGAATTAGTTTAGATTTAATTGAATTAAGTCTAATTGATTTATTGGATCAGCCAGTTGCAAGAGAGAACAAGTCCCTGTTTGACTAGGACTTGTATGTACCTAATTCTTAATTAAGTTAGGATTTAAATCAAAATTAAATTAAATTTAATCTGATTTAATTGAACTCCTAGTTGGACTAGGATCACCATTAATTAGGTTGCAATTAATTTAGATTGGGTTCAAAGTGTTTGACCTAATCTACATAAGAATCCTAGTTAGACTAGGACTCCATCTCTTCTCTTGCGCCACCTAAGAAATCTCAAGCCCACGCCCACTAATTAATTTTTAGATATTTTTCTATGATATCTACATCCAAGGAATGTTATCTCACACTACTTATTCTTAAGATTTGAATCAGATTTGATTTGATTCAATATGGAAAATGATTTGGCTAATTATGGAAAGTGGTTTAGGTTTATCTCTTTTGTTTGGAAGAGTTCCTCTTCACAAGGACTCTTCCCTCCTCTCATGCGCCAACTTCCTCCATTTCTATCCCTTCTTTTTGTCATCCCTTTTATGATTATTTTCATGCTCTCCATTAAATTTATGAGGCAAGGGGCGTCCAAGAGTTGGATGCCCCATGGACTCCTTGTTGATTAGGTCTTTTGACCTAATCTGCCATATATAAAGTTGCCACCCCATATGAGATGAGATAGGCAGTCAAAAATCAATTAAAAATAAATAGAAAAACTAGAGAAAAAAGAGGATGGCATGGGTGGTTTGAGGCACCAAAATTCTTGGAGGAGAGTCTTCAATCAAGAGATGAAAGGTTGATATCTTGTAGAGAGAAAGGTAAGAGAAAAGATTATCTTATCTCATTATTTTTTTTTCCTATTATTCTCTCTTTATTTTTTGTGTTTTTCATGTGACAAAATCTGAGAGAGAAAGAGGATGGAATGGGTGGTTTGAGGCATCAAATTTCTTGGAGAAGAGTCTTCTATCAAGAGATCAAAAGTTGATGTCTTGTAGAAACAAAAGGTAAGAGAGAAGATATTTTTCTCTTATTATTTTTCTTTTTAATTTATTTTCTCTTTATTTTATATTTTTATGTGATAAAAATCTAAAAGAGAAAGAGGGATGACGTGGTGGATTCATGCTCCAATGAGTTGGGGCATAGTGATCTTATTTTGGACATGATCTGATCATGTTCTGATTAGAGAAGAAGAAGAAAAGAAGGTCTATTCTTAAGATTTCTTTTAGAACCCTTCTTCTCTATAAATCATGAGATTTTTTTATGAAAAAAATCAGACATCATAAGATCTAAAAATTAGAAAAATATCTAGAGAAGAAGATTTTCTCATGTCCTAGCATAGAGATGTTCTCAGCACATCAATCGTTGATGTACTGAAAGAGAAGAACTGTCTTCTCTTAGGACTTTTTCTTTTATATTATTATTTCTAATTTCAGGGAGGTCAAAAGGTTTAACTTCTCCCTTGCTCCTTCTCATATTCTTCATCTCTTGAAATGTCCAAGAGATTCAAAGAATATTTTCTAGATTAACCATCCGGAGGGATCTACAAGAAGCTAGCACTTCGAGCGGATCTTCGTTCGACGAATCTCCAATTTTGTTGCAGCCTCGTGTGGATTACCTGTAGAGATCGGACGCATGTGTGGCTCTAAAGATAATAAAAAAAATCAATCACAGAGTTCTCAATCCGCATGAAGGTAAGAGATCTGATCTCTTCTTTTATCTAGATATGATCTAGGTTTTAGGTCTGAAACTATTTCAGATCTAGGATATTGATTTGATCAATATCAAAGTTTTTATTTTTTCGATTTATAAATACAATATGACATATTATAGGTCCTAATTGTAGGGTTTAGTAATTTTATTACATACATTTATAGATTAAATTATTTAATTTATATGTTCCACTGCGTTATATTTTAAAAATATTTTAAAATTCATGCATGAAATCCTACACCTTTTTCCAACAAAAATGATATCTTTCAAAGAAGGCAAAGTCCACTCTCTTCCCTATTGCAATGGCCCTAGTTGCCATTCTGTCGGATGGAGAGGGCTGTGGAGGAAGAGAAGTCTCCATACCTTGATCCTTAACCTCATTCAGCTCATTTTCTTCGGGTTGCACAGTAGGTCGGAAAGACTCGGCCGTTTGAGATGTTGATTGATCCGATCGAACTTTCTTCCTTCATTCTCATGGTTCAATACTTTGACTCAAAAGAGTTCTCCACCCAATATGCCTTGTCCGCACCATCTCACTTAAACTGACCACAAATCAAGTATTGATAGGGAGATAGAGGGCAAAGATTGAAGGAAAGATTGTTGGAAGAGTTTTTGGAGAAAGTGGGGAACCTCACGAAAGAGATTAGGACTGACCTAGGGCTTCACGGGAAGTCACGGGATTGTTTAAGTGCCTGTGGTCCCAATACTCGAGTCGACTCGAATTTTTATTAGAGTCGACTCAAGCACAAGTCAACTTGGGTTCTTGTTCAAGTCGACTTGAGCACTAGTCTGAAACTTTTCATAGTTTCAGTGATAATTCAGTACATAAAAAAGCATTGGGGGATTCCTAATGAGATCAATCAATAGTTATGCAGATAAAATTGATCATTTTAAGTTTGATTCAACTTGATTTGGGTTATGAAAATAAGATATATTCTTATTGATAGCAAATCCCTAGTTCTCTTCTAATGATACTAAATCTTTCTTTACTAAGGGATTTGGTGAATATGTTAACTCGTTGTTTATCAGTGCAAACAAACTCAAGCATCACATCATTATTTTATACATGATCTCTTATGAAATGATATCTTATTTCAATGTGTTTAGATCTTGAGTGTTGAATTGGATTCTTGATTAAGTTGATTGTACTTAAGTTATCACATCTTATTAAAATTTTATTAAGTTTAATGTTAAAATCTTCAAATTATTGTTTGATCCATATTATTTGAGCACAACAACTCCCTGCAGCAATATACTCGACCTTGATCGTAGATAATGCATCTGAGTTTTGTTTCTTGCTAAACCATGAGATCAAATTAACTATAAGAAATTGACATGTGCTACTTGTGCTTTTTCTATCTAGTTTACATCCAGCAAAATCAGCATCAGACTATCTAATTAATTCAAATGGTGATAATTTATCATACCATAAGCATACATTAAGTATGTCAGATAAGTATCTAAAGATTCTTTTAATAGCAAGTAAATAAAATTCTCTAGAATTCGATTGATACCTAACACACATACAAATACTAAACATAATATCTAGTCTACTTGCGGTAAGATAAAGTAGAGAGCGTATCATATCTCTATATAATTTAGTATTTACTTTCTTATCCCTTTCATCTTTATCAAGCTTACAAGTGGGACTCATAGGTGTGCTAATCAGTCTTAAAATCTCCATTTCAAACTTTTTGAGTATTTTTCTAATATATTTTGTTTGGTTGATGGAGATCCTCTCTTCACCTTGCTTGATCTGAAGTCCAAGAAAGAAGTTTAGCTCTTCCATCATACTCATCTCGAACTCACCCTGTATAACTTGATAAAATCTTAGCAAAGGGATTCATTAGTAGCACCAAAAATAATATCATCCACATAAATTTATACCATTAATAGATTATCATCCTTTCTTTTTAAGAATAATATTTTATCAATATTTTTTGTAGTAAATTTATTATCTAATAAAAATTTACTCAACCTCTCATATCATGCATGAGGTGCTTGTTTTATACTATATAGTGCCTTATGTAACTTATAAACATGATTAGGGTAGATATAATTTTCAAATCCTGATGGCTGTACTTCATAAATTTTTTCAGCTATATAACCATTTAAAAATATACTTTTAACATCTATTTGATATAATTTAAAATTTATAAAATATGCAAATATAAGCAGTAGCCTAATTGCCTCTAATCTAGCTACCGAGGTAAAGATTTCATCGAAATCAATGCCTTTCTCTTGGTTGTATCATTTAGCAACTAACCTAACTTTATTTCTAGAAATGGTGTTATGTTCATCTAATTTATTTCTAAACATCCATTTAGTTTTAATTATAGGATGGTTATTGGGTCTATTAACTAGTGTCCAAATCTTATTTCTTTCAAATTAATTTAATTTTTCATGCAGGGCATTAATCTAACAAGTGCCATTTTCAGCTTCTTCTATTGTTTTAGATTCAATTTGTAACACAAAAGCTAAATAATTATTAACATTTCTTAGATAAGATCGAGTTCTTATCCACTGTGATGGATCATCAATTATAAGATCTTTAAGATGTCCATGTGCATACCTCCACTTTTTTGATAATTCTTCTCTTCGGCTTAGAGTGGGTTCTTCATGCTTCTCCTCTTCATCATCCTTCTTTACATCATCTTTTTCTTTTTGGGGAGGATCATCTTTTAGTATGAGATTGTCCATTTTGTTACCCAAAATTTCTACATTTTCTTTTAAAGTATCTTCCTTTCTTGGAGATTTGTCATTAGATTCATTAAAAACCACATGCATAGATTTTTCAACAATAAGGATTCTTTTGTTGAAGACTCTATATGCTTTGTTTAATGTGAAGTATCCTAAGAGGATATCCTCATCCGACTTGACATCAAACTTTTCTAAATTATCCTTTTCATTGTTTAATATAAAACATCTACAATCAAAAATATGAAAATAGTTTATGTTTGATTTTCTATCTTTCCAAAGTTTATATGAGATTTTCTTTAAAATAGGTCTAATTAAAATATGATTTAAAGTATAGCATGCAATATTAATATCTTCGGTCCAAAAATATCTAGGTAAATTACTTTCACATAATATAGTGCGTGCCATTTCTTCTAATATGCGACTTTTTTTCTACCATCTTATTTTATTGAGATGTTCTAGGTACAGAAAAATTGTGATCAATTTTTTTCATTATAAAAATTTTTAAAATGCTACTTTTCAAATTTGATACCATGATCAATACGAATGCATATAATAGATGTGTTCTTTTCATTTAAAATATTACAATAAAATTTAAAAAATACATTAAAAACTTTATCTTTTTGTGCTAAGATCATTATCCAAGTAAATCTTAAAAAATCATCTATGATTATAAGACTATACTTCTTACCTCCTAAGCTAGTGGTCCTTATGGGTCCAAATAAATCTATGTGAAGCAATTCTAAAGGTCTAGAAGTTGAAATCATGCCTTTTGGTTTAAAAAAGTTTCTAATTTATTTTTCAAATTAACAAGCATCACAAATTCGATTCTTTTCAAAATTCAATTTTGATAAGCCTTTTACAAGATTTTGTTTGATGAGTTTTGAAAGTAAATATATGTTTGCATGATCTAACCTACGATGCCACAACCAGCAAATCTCATTGACATTGACATCTATTGCCATAAGATATTGACCATGCTTCATGTGTAGATCATCTAGATCCACCATATAGATATTATCATGTTTATATCCAAGGAACATGATGCCATTATCATTGGGATTGGATACTGTGCATAACAAAGATTCAAATGTTACTTTAAAATCTCTATCACAAAATTGGCTAATACTAAGTAGATTATGTTTCAATCTATCAACTAATAATATATTTTGAATAGAAGTGGAAGGGATGATATGAATGTTCCCGATACCCATGATACGCCCCTTTCCATTATCTTCAAATGTAACCACTCCTCTATCTTTAGGTTCAAAAGTGATAAATTGACATTTGTCACCCGTCATGTGCCTTGAACAGCCACTATCAAGATACCAAAGTCTTTTCTTTTTTCGAACTGCAAGACACTCCTACACAAGAAAATCAAGTAGTGTGTTTAGGTATCTAAGTTATCTTGAATCCTTTAGGGTTAGTACTCATGATTTCTTTCAAAATTCAAACTATTTTAACTATTTTTTAATTTAATTTTTTGAAGTCACATGCATAGGATTTATGATCAATTTTACCACAGCAATAACATGAAACATTTGAGATAGGATTTGGTGAAGCTTTAACAAATAGATTTTTCAGTAATTTTAGCTTCTTTTGAGGTTTAAATCCTAATCCAACCTTATTAAAATAGCTCTATATTCATTTAATAAAATATATAATTTTTTAGAGCTATACATAAATTTTTCTATGAACGGTTTAATCTTCTTTAGCTCATCATTCAATTTCTGATTTTCACAGGTTAGTGAATTGAGTTTTTCAGAAATCTTTTCCTTTTCATGGTTAAGTTCAAAATTTAGCTTTTTCAATTCTTTATTTTTCAAACTTACTTTCATATATTCAGACATAAGTTTAAAAAAAATATCTTGTAATTCAACAAATATAAAATCTAAAGAGTTTTTAATATTTACCTCCTCTTAATGTGCCATCAAGCAAAGATTTGCCACTTCTTGAGTTTCTTCTTCGGAGCTTGAATCCTCACTATCGCTCCAAGTGGCCATCATCATCTTCTTCTTGAATTTTTTAGATGATTTCTTGAGAAGAGGGCAGTCCATTCTAAATGACCAGATTTCTTACATTCAAAACAAATAGGCAGCTCCTTCTCCTTTTTTTTCACCTTTTCCTTACTTGGCTCACCTTTGAATGTGTTCTTCTTAAACCCTTGCTTCTTTTTCCTCATAAACCTCTTGAACTTTTTTGCGATCAAGGCCAAGTCTTCTTCTTCCTCTTGTTCATCAGACTCATCACTTTCATCATTCTTGGAGGTAGTAGTCTTAAGAGCAATGGTCTTCTTCTTTTTGATTTCTTCCTCCACATTGTGCCTTATGGTTAACTCATGAGTCATTAAAGATCCAAGGAGTTCTTCCAATGGTAGCTTGTTGAGATCTTTGACTTCTTGAATGGTGATGATTTTTGCCTCTCAAGTCTTCGAAAGTGATCTAAGAATTTTGCAAACAAGCTCACTGTTAGTATAAAATTTTTTCAAGCTTTTCAAACTATTTATAATATCAGTGAATCTAGTAAATATTTCAAAAATAAATTCATTTGCTTCCATTTTAAGCAATTCATATTTATGCACAAGCATATTTATTTTGGACTCTTTTACTTGATTGGTACCCTCATGGTGATCTCTAATCTATCCTAAATCTCCTTAGCTGATGCACATATAGAAATTTTATTAAACTTATTAAGATCTAATGCATAATATAGAGTATTCATGGTCTTAGCATTTAATTCTATCATTCTCATGTCATACTCATCCCAATCCTCTTCGAGTTTGAGAATTTTACTACCATCTACTTTGATTGTGGGAGTGTGTGGACCTTCGATTATAACTCTTCAAAGTTGATAACTAAGTACTTGAATGTAAATGTACATGCATGCTTTTCAATAAGTATAATTTGTTCCATTGAACAAAGGTGGATGGTTGATCGATTGTTCTTCAGCAAGGGACACTCATTTGTGTTGCCATTTGATCTTAACTCTTGATTGTTAAATCAAATATAAGTGAGTACCAGACTCTGATACCACTTATTTTCCAGCAAGATAACCCAAGAGGGGGGTGAATTAGATTTTTCAAAAATTTAATCAAGTAATGTGCAGCTTTTCAACATAGTGAAGTGTTGGTGAGTACTGAATTCAAAATGCAACCAACTAGAAATGTAAGAGCAATGAAAAGATAGAGAGAAAACAACAATCATAAATATCAAAATTTATAGTGGTTTGGTGTCTTTTGCACATACGTCCACTCTCCAAGATCCATTTGAAAATTTCAATATAATCTGTTCAAGATTACAGTCAGATAATTTTTTGAACTTAGAAGAGCTATTGATTTTATATCGGTTCACTAACCATAACCAACACTAAGCCAATCCTTGGCTTACAATTCAATTTTCAGTCTTGGATGGGCCTATCCCCTAGCTTCAAAATCCTATTGAAGCTAGTTACAACAAAGATAAAAGTAGAACTACAAATGAAAACGAATAGCTCCTTTAATGAGCAAAAATATCGATGAAGCTCTTGAATCTTCTTTTATGAAAATTTTTAAGTAGATGAACTTATATTCTTGCTAGAGAGAATCTCTTGATTTGATGTCTCAAATGTTTGGGAATTGAAAGCTCTCTATTCAATGCTCTTTTTGGCCTTTTTCACTTTACTCTTGCTTCATCTCAATGATTCTTATGAAAAGTCTTCTCCCTTGAGTTTTGTAGGTGTTTTCCAATGTTTGGTAGGCTGGAGAGACATTTCAAACCATTGGAAGACTGCATATAGCCATTGAAAAGTGGACTGTGCAATTCTAAAAATTTTACAGAACTAGCTGTCAAAATTCGAGTCGATTCAACTAACCTTTGAGTCGACTCGACTGATCCTCGAGTCAACTCGACTGTACCTCGAGTCAACTTGACCAATCTGTGAGTCTACTCTAAATTTTTATCTCAAAAATATAGCTCTCTGTCTGCATTCTGAGACCTTGACTCGAGCAACTCGAGTCGATTCGACCCTGTCGCTCAATCGAAACTGTTTCTGTTTTGAAACTTTGCCTTCTCTGTCACTGTTCATTTGAGTCGACTCATGCCCAACTTGAGTCGACTCGAGAGCATGTCAGCTGAAACTCTTGCATGCCAAAGCTCTTTTTCTTTACTGTTTTAGCTTGAGTTGACTCAAAATTCACTTGAGTTGACTCTACTGGTCTCACCACTAAAATTTTTGAGATCTTTTTCCATTAAATTGCTTTTCAATTCCAACCTTCGAATACCCTTCTCCAGCCTTATTTCAGATATGTGTTGCACTCCAAAAGCTTCCATATTCTTCTTATTTATTCTTGATTGCATCTTTAAGATTTCTCTCTTGATACTCTATAATTTCTCCTGAAATAAGTTCTTAAAGAATTCATTAGTCCAAATATATACTCAAACATCTTGTTATTCATCAAAATCAATCTCTGGAGTTAAGAACTACTTATCGGCCTCTTTAGATGTTTGGTACCTTTCGAATTCTTCATTTGATTCTTTCTCTTCTTCCACTTCTTTATCTTCTTCCTCTTCTTCTCCTTCTTGGATAGAATTGTCCTTTAAAACAAACTTAGAATTATCTACCTCTTCATGTTGGCCATCATGTAGGAGAAAATCTGGACCATCCAACTCTGCATCTATGAAAGACTGATGAACTCCAGATGTTTTATCCTCCTGAAAGCATTCTAGTAAATAGGGCTCTTTTTCTTCGAGCATATAATGAACGGTCCGAGACTTAATTTTGCATACAGCCCACCATTCTTTCCTTCCTCTCTCTCTGGATGGAAAAAGAGTATAATATGTTGGAACAGTTTGGTGGGCTAGCACAAAAGGATCATTGATATATGCTTTTGATCCATATTTAATTTCAATAAATTTGTGCCATGGATCAACCTTCATACAATTATCGGTATCAAACCATCGATATTTAAACAGAATGACACTATTACCATTAAGGTAGGTCAACTTGATCACTTCTTCAAAGATTTCATAGTAGTCACTCTCTGCCTCTACCCACCAGCTATCTTTTATATACGCACCACTGCTCATTGTACTCTTATGATATCTATATTGCTGCATGTGAAATTTGAGCAAGATTATGGGTATAACCATTTGAAAATTTAAGATTTTTGCACCATTCACATATGTCCTTCAACTACTCTCTCGTTAAGGTGTAAGTTGCTTTCAGCTTCAGAAAGTTTTTTAGAGACACCTCAACCAGCTCTAATAGAGGATGCTTGCATATATTTTTTATATCTGCTCGGGTCTTGAGATTATCCTTCAGCTTTCTCTTGACATCCATAACAGTGTAGAAAATATTATCAAAGATATTCTTCTCAATGTGCATAACGTCAAGGTTATGATGGATCAAATTGGTGGATCACTACGATAATTCTCAGAAGATACTGCGCTTCATCCAGTTATAAGTTCTACCAAATCTCTGATATTTTTTCTTATCAAATAGTACGCCAAACTGGACTTTATCCATTTGAGATACCCTCTGAAACACCTCCATGCCACTGAGTCGTGGGGATGCCTTATCCTTCTCTATTTTATTTCTCCTAAAACTATCCCGCTGCTTTCAAAAAAAATGATATTCGAGAAAAAATTGATGATGACAATCAAACCATCAAGATTTACGACCATGCTCAAGTTGAAATATTTTTATATTCTCCATGCAATAAGGATATGCTGGCTTCTCATGAGTGCTCCATCTCGACAACATCCCATAAGCAGAAAAATCACTAATAGTCCATATCAATACAGCCTTCATTACAAGATTCTGCTTCTTCGATACATCAAATGTACGTATGCCATCGGACCATAAAAATTTTAGCTCATCAACAAGAGATCTTAGATATACATCAATACTTCTACCAGGATACCATGGTCGAGAAATAACTAATGTAAGAAAGATGTTATGTTCTTTCATGCACATCCCAAACGACAGATTGTATGGAGTAAAAAAGACTGGCCAACATGAATAAGAGGCTGCTACATGACAGAACGGTATAATTCCATCCGTACACAGATCCAATCAGACATTACATGAATCCTGAGCAAATAAAGGGTGGCAAGCATCTAATTTTTTTCATACCTCACAGTCCAACGGATAACTCATCATATCGATATGCTTATGAATCCTTTGTTTGTACCATTTCATCTACCCAGCAGTACTCTTGGATAAGTAGAGCCTCTGAAGCCTAGGAGTGAGGAAAAGATATCGAAGAACCTTATATGGTATCTCCTTTTGATTTTTGCCCTCTTGTCTCGACTTAAATTGACTTTCACCACATACGTCACATGAACTCTTCAGTTGGTCCTCCTTGTAGAAAAGTATACAGTCATTACAGCATGCATTTATCTTCTTGTATCCCATATCTAATCCTTTCACCATTTTCTTCGAAGTATAGAAGCTCCAAACAAATTTCTCACTCTTTGATAGCATCTTCTTTATTATTGCTACCATCCTATCATAACAATTGACCATCATATTAAACTCGGCCTTCAAGTTTAATAACTCTAACATATCTGATAATACAGTGTATGTTTCATATCCCAACCATAGTGGTTCATCAGCATCTTTCAGCATATTATAAAAATGGCCACTGATAGCTTCTGGATTGTCCTCCATATCGATGTCAAATTCAATATCAGCCGCATCCATAAATATGTCTACCATTCTATCTGTGTTTCTATCTTACTGATGACTTCTAACCCTTATAATTATCTTTCACATCTTTCCATATAGATACCAATACTTATAGTTTGGTATAAGTCTACTCCTATATAAATGGATAATTATTATATCCCTATCAAGCATTTATCTATTGACATATTTCTTACAAGAACAACGAGCCCATCCTTGAACTAAGAGTGTAGTATTTCCAAAAGCATAATTATAGAAGTACTTGACATCCTTCTTATATTCAGCAAAAATCATCCCGTCGACTACTAGATGGTCCATCCAACTACGATCCATCGTACATTATCTAAGGATTCTGTATATATAAATATAAGATAAAATACTTATCAAATATTTTATTATTTAAAATAGCTTATATAATAAATACATCATATCATCAACTAATAAGTATAGAAGGTCCTAGCCCATTCAAGAATTGCATTAATTCTATAGGTCAATTATAGTAATTTTGATAGTATTTCTCCTTAGTTCTCCCCACATGGCTGAAGATGTGTGAGAAGAACTAAAAAAAAATACTGTCCGAAATTTTTTTCGAACCCTCAACATATCGTTTGATTACTGTAATTATCTATAGAATTAATTGTAACTCCTAAACTATCCAAACTGGATAGTCAATTGATCAATGTATATAATTCTTCTATTCGTATAAAAATATATAAATATATAAATATCGAAGAATATGTATATAAATCAAAAGACAGATCTATCATTATATGCAATACAATATTTTTAAAACTTTTAAAATTCTAAGTTTCTAAGTAAAAGACATCATTGCAAACAGGGACGGTCTTAGAGTGCACCAGATGATTAGGCCGCATAAGCACACCAGCATGACATCTAGGCAAATCTCATCTTGGAGGATCTAAAGTATCAAACAAAATTACAAATAAGACTGAAAATAGATCGGACTGGGCCTTTCGGTGGCCCCTCCTTGAATCCGATCCAAAAATTTAAAATTAAATTAAATTAAATATTATTAATTTAATTTAAATATTAAATTTAATTTAATTAAATCTTATAAATATTAATTTAAAAATATTAAAAATAGTTAAAACATCAAAGAAGAAAAGAGGAGGCTCAGATTTAGTATTTCATCTGTAACTTAATCGAAATGACAACAATCGGTTGCCTGTAGAAGAAAGTCGTCCAAGATTATTGCTATTAGAAACTGTTGAATCGATAAAAAAATATCCCAAAATCATCATAGCCTTCCTGCACAAATCTTAAAGCAAACCTCTGCACATAGGCCATACCGCATATTTTGACATTCAGCATAAAAAATAAAAATCAAAATAATCCAAATATTAGAGTAATTAGAATAATTAATCCAAAAATTAGAGCAATTAATTACCATCACGGTATTTGGCGACCGCTATGTAGCCATCGCCACCACCGTTGCTAATGCTCACCAAACCCATGAAGATGGTGCTGCAGCATGGAGGCAGTGCTGCACGGTAGGCGATGGCACTGCATGGCAGGAGAAGAAGGGGGATGGGGAGGAAAGAGGAAGGCGGGGGGAAGAAGACACGGAGGTGACACTGCGTGGTAGGAGATGGTGTCACGCGGCAGAAGGGGGAGGCGGGCCAGGGGGAAGAAGGGTGACCGGAGGCTCAGGAGAGATGGGGGGAAGAGAGGGGGAGGCAGGCCGGGGGCTCGAGGAGATGGGGGCAAGAAGGGGGGATGCAAGCCGAGGGCTCAGGGAGGCGGTCGGTGGCTCAAAAAAGTCGGATCCAATGATGGGGAAAGAAGGGGACCGGAGGCAGCCGAGGGGAGGCAGTCGGAGGATCAGGGCTCGAGAAGGCAGTCGAGGGCTTGAAAAAGCCCGATCCGACAGTGGGAGAAAAAGGGAGACTGGAGATGGCTGGGGGGAGGTGGGCTAGGGGCTCAGGGAGGTGGCTAGGGCTTGAGGAGGTGGGAGGCGATCGAGGAGCTCAGGATCTGGTGGAGATGGGTGCTGGAAGAGGTGGTTAGGGGATCAGAGCTCGGAGAGGTGGTCGAGGGCTCGAAGAAGCCCGATCCGATGGTGGGGGAAAGAGGGGGATCGGAGACGGCTGGAGAGACGTGGGCCAAGGGCTCAAGGAGGCAGTCAGGGCTCAGGGAGGTGGGAGGCGGTCGAAGGGGCTTGAGATCCGACAAACGGGGGCTCAAGGAAGTGGTCGGGGGCTCGAAGAAGTGGAATCCGATGGTCAAAGGCTTAGAGAGGCGATCGATGGCTCGAGGCAACGGGATCCGATGGTGGGGGAAAGAGGGATACCAGAGGTGGGGGAAAAAGGGTGCTCGGAGAGGTGGAGAAAAATGATGGCATGCAAAAATGAGGGTGCAAGGAGAAGATAAAATAGAAAAATTTAGGCTTATTAGCGATGGCAAAATACTGTCGCTAATAAGCATCCTCTGTCGCTAATAATAATAAAATAAAATTAAAAAAAATAAATTATTTTTATTAGCGACACAACTTGCCGTTGCTAAAAGTCAAAATTTCTATCACTAATAATTTTTTTTTACGATGAAATAATTAATTGTTGGTCACCATTTGTAGTCAGTAAAAATTATTATTAGCGACGGCAAAATTACCGTCGCTAATAGCCATCGCTAAAAAGTCTGAAAAACCTAAAAAAAGAAAAAAACCAAGAAAGAGAACCCAACCAATATTGAGAAAGAAATTTAGAAGCCAACATGGGGAAAAGATCCCTCCCGCATTGTCTTCTCCATTCCATCTAATGATGGCTGCATGCCGATTGACTACAGAACAACAGACCTTCTAAAGCTGCCTCATCTTATCAATAGAGGAGGAGAAGGAGGCACACAAAGAAGAGGAGAAAACGGGGAGGGCATGAGCTAGGGAATTGGGAGGGGATGCGGCGTAGAAAATCTGGTAGGCAGACGGCGGCAACGGGGGGGGAGAAGGGGGGAGGGAGAGGTGGGGGAAAGAAGGGGGAGGGGGAGGTAGGTAGGTGGGCTGAGGGCTTAAGGAGACGGTCGGGGGCTCGGGGAGGTGGTAGGAGGAGGTGGGCCGAGGGCTCGGGGAGGCTGCCGGGGGGAGGCAATCGGGGGCTCAAGGAGGCCTAGGGTCTCAAAGAGGCGATCGGGGGCTCGGAGAAGCCGGATTTGATGGTGCGATGGGGAAAAATGGGGACAAGAGGCAACATAAAGAGGGGGCGGTCGGGGAACCAGAGGCAGGGGAAAGAGAGGGGTGGTAGAAAGAAGAGAAAAACTAAAATTGGTATTTTTACATTAGGATAGTATTAGCGATGGCTAAATAACCATCGCTAATAGTATGAGCGAGGCATGCGCCATCACTAATAGTATTAGCGAGCCCATCGCTAATAAACTATTAGCAATGAAAAAGTCATCGCTAATAATCAAGCCATCGCTAATAATTTATCGATTTTTTACGATGGAGAAATTTTTAATCATAATTTATTGTCAGTAAAGAGCACTATTAGAGATGGCTTTTCTGTCGTCACTAATAACAATAATAAAATCAAATTTAAAAAAATAAAATTACTTTTTATTGATGATGGTAAAATACCGTCGCTAATAAGTATTCTGCCATCTCTAATAATAATAAAATTTGATTAAAAAAATAAAATTACTTTTTATTAGCGATGCAAACGATCGTTGCTAAAAGTCAAAAATACCATCGCCAATAATTTTTTTTTACAATGGCAAATATGTTGGTCGTCATTTGTCGTCGGTAAAAATTTTATTTGCAACAGTAAAATTACCGTCGGCAATACCTATTTTTCTTGTAGTTTAGGCTGTTAGTTTGTTATAACAGAATAGCTAGCTATATGGCGATCATAGGTTATTTACTCATATGGAGATTAGCTGTAGCATTGCTGGATGGCAACCATGATATGGCTGGAGAGTAACTGACGTCCTCTTGCTAGCTAGGGACTGAATGTTATATAGGCAAATCGGTAATAAATCGATCTTCAGTAGTAGCCTGCTCTGGTTGAAAGCAGTGTTGACGGGCAGGTCTGCCTTAATCTGATCTCGACTTGAAGCAGCATTGATAGGCAAGTCAGTCATAACCCGATCTTGACTTAAAGCAATGTTGATGGGCAAGTCAGTCGTAACCCGATCTCGGCTTAAAGCAACATTTATAAGTCCCAGAGATGCAATATGGTGACATTTCACCTAAAGATCGATAATATGCTGACCTTGACTGTTGCGGTTAAGCACGAGATCGGCTAAAACTGATGTTCCATTAATATTAATTGAGCAAGTCGGTTGTCATAGCATCAAATCAATAGTTATCCCAGATCGATACTTGATTGACTCGAACATGAAGTTAGTTATTGTTGTGGCTTGTCTCTGATAGGGTAGTCAGCCTAGAGCTGAGTAGATGCGCCTGGTTACTGTGCGGCAGAAAATCGAAAAGGAAACTCGTCCACCAGAGAGAGGACATAACAGAAATGGTCAAGGGCAAGAGTGAGAGCTGGAGGCATGCACTGGCGATGATCTCTGCATGACATCGGGACAGTCGGATCTTGGTGGAATGCTGGGCCGTCGGGGGAAGCGAGACCCGCAAGGTAAGTCCCACTGGAGGTGGCTCTGGTGAGGATCCTTCGACTTTCAAGTCAGGGATCGAATTCAACAGAAGGAGAAGCAGAGTCTCAATATAGAGCCAGTGTTGTCTACCTGGATAGATCCCCGCTTACTTCTATTTACAGAGGGAGCAATATGGATGATGAGAGGATAGGTGATCATATCAATCATTTCCTGTCAGTCGCACGGCATCACGTGGGCATCCTTAAATGGCTCTGACGGTAGGCATGCCTTCTGTTCGGCATGCACATGATCGTGATAGCGGATGCTACCATGCATGGGGCATAATAAATGATCCCATGGGTGTAACTAATGAATCCATAGTATCGCATCATGGCATACAGCCACCCAATCAGGGTATGGCACCTAAGTGACATGACCCGCTGTGGCCTGTCAAGATGGTGTGGCAGCTATGTTTGGCACTCAGCTAGTCGACTGAGGCCCTTGCCATGGGAATCAGCAGAGTGGGCCTATTAAGGGGTGGCACCCCATCGTCAATTGGCATAGTCGGTTGAACACTGAGTAAATAGTCGGCTATATGTCGTTTGTCATTCATCATACGTGGCATATCGTACCTAGTTGGCTTAGGGCCGACTTGATTATGTTTGCTACCTTTGGTCAGCTAGATGTCATCGATAGAAGTCGGTAAGGAACCGATTGGGCGGTGCTCACTGATCTAAGTTGGGTTGAGTTGCAGTAGCTTAGTTGATGCAGCTCCTTTAGTCGATTGAGAGATGGAGAGTAGGTTAGTCGGTTGGGCGATAAGAATTTACCCCAACACCTACCTTCCAACACTCGAGTCTGATTGCGTAGTTTTTATCAAACGAAGGAAGTTAATCTTCGTACAGATCCAAGTCACATATTCCACTGAATCCGAGCTGCTCTTCTTATCGGTTTGCCTTTTAATGACATTTAGAAAGGTGCGTCCGACCGTTTTGTCACTTTGCGGTACGTGCGGTGGCACTATCATGTCGCAGGTCGTTGGGCAATAAATATTACGATGCTCGAGGTGATTCTCCATAATCATGGCAGAGGATTGGATGATAGAGTAATAATGAGTTGGCATACCCGAGCCTTCCACATGTCAATCATCGGTTGGTGTGGTTCATGATCACACAAATCCGACTGACATGGTGTGATCTTAGCGATGATGCATCGAAAAGCTAGAAAAGTAGTTGATTGAGATTGCGGCCATGTGTCGAAATCTCCGCGCAAGGTGTGGCTTTCTACGTCGATCCTAGCCATCGAGGAGGTCTATAAATAGGGGTCCCCCCCACCTTCAAGCCATCTTCAGATTCTAGAGCTCTTGCCTCTTCCTCTGGCCCCCTAATCTCTTGCCATCTGATGGTGAGCCCAGTGTTTTTGGAGGTTAGGTTCCCTCGTAATCGATTGTCTTCATCTCAGTCGGCCTGCATTGTCGTCAGTCCTTCATTCTTGTTGGACTTCTTATCGTCGTCCCCTCCTTGGAAGGTTTCTCCTTTACCTTTTCACTCATTCCTTAGGTTTTTGCTTTCCTTCTCTTTCATGGCTACTTCGGATAGAGAGTTCGGAGGAGAGAATGTGGTGGGAGACCACAATTCTTGGACCCTATCTATTTGAAGGGAGATCGAGGATATTCCTCAAGATGAATCCATGGATGTTTCTTCTCAGCAGGGTCGCTCCAATCTTGAAGAGTCAGATGATCAGTTGGCTCCTGAGAACCTTCCTGAGTCTCTCGTTGAGAGGTCCGAGTGTCGAAAGCAGCCATCTACTGACTAAGGGATCGCTATCATATTCTTGATCGATATCGATTGATGGGGTCTGATGAAGAAGGTCGGATCATCCATCCTTCGGATGGCTACATCACCATTTATGAGGAGTTCATTTGCTCGGAGCTCTGATTTTCTCTTCATCCTTTGCTCTACAATGTCCTTAACCTGTACGATTTAATCCCCACTCAGCTTACTCCTAATTCTTTTAGAATTTTGTCTTCCTTTGTTGTCCTTTGCTTTCTTCTTCGGTTTGAGCCCCAGATTTTTCTCTTTTGGGCTCTCTTCATGTCAAAGAAACATCCTCAGGAACGAGGATGGTGGTTCTTCTGTCCCTGGCCTAAACGTCAATTTATTATCGGGCTTCCTTCTTCCATCCACGGATGGAAGAACAAATTCTTTTATATAGCGGCCGACCACCCTTGGAGCTTTGATTGGTGTTGGACTGCTCCCAGTCTATCTTCGAATAGAAATGATGTGGTCTTGACTGAAGATCGAGAATAGTATGATAAACTATTCGACATCTTGGTCCCTCCATAGTGGGAGCTCCTGGAGGAACAGATGTTGTACGATGCTAGGATAAGCCCAACCAGCCACCTAGGTAGCTTTCCTAGGAAATTCCTACATTTTCTTTCTTTCTGGGCTTGCTTCGTTAATTAATCTGCTTTTATTGTTGCTTTGCAGGCATGAAAGTTACATCAGAATCCCTTCGATAAGCCACCAAAAGGAAGAAGAAGATGATATTCGGGCCTGGGGGTCCTTCTCGGCCATCAAAGAAGCCGAGAGAAGGATCTCCTCCTCCGGTGCCGAGGAGTACGTAGCCTCCATTGCTGCCCCAGCCACCACTGGAGCCATCTTCACCATCACCTTCTACCACCGATGTCACAGTCACTGTTTCGAGACCCACAGCCACCCCTGTAGATGATGAGGTTGTCGTCGTCGAGGCCCTGCCAAGGCCAGCCACTACCGTCCAAGCCTTGCCGGCTCAAGCTAGAGCTAGTGGAGATCGGCCTCCTAGTCGCATGGAAGCTGATAAGGGCAAGGCCTCTATTGACAAGGGGAAGGCCCCTACCGATGAGGGGAAGGCCCCTGCCTTCACAGCTGACTACGACCTAGACGCTTCTTTTGGAGAGGCCACCATCACCTTGGGGCTATGCATCAAGATGACCAACCAAGTGCTCTAGGATCATTGGCTCGTCGAGGAGTTGGTGAAGATGGTGATGTTGCCTGCCGACTGAAAAATTAGGAAGGCCCATCTAGTCGTGGAGATTTTGTCGGGCTCCGACATGTCGTTGCTCTCGACAAGTCTTCGACTGCTCTCTTCTAGTGCATTTTTTGAATATTCATGGGCTGATCAAATGACTTAACCAATTTTCCTTTTTTGTAGATGATGCACGACATGACGATTTTGTACGAGATACTGACTAATTTTATGTGACTGAATGTCGAGCTCAAGGATAAGGCCCAAACTGCTAATGCTCGAACAAAAGTTGCTGAAGAACTTTCCCTCATTGCCAAGGAGTGGGAAAGAAAAAGTCAGGAGAAGATCTCCCTGCTGGAGGCCGAGTTGACATCGTCGGCGGTCTAGCAGGAGAAAAACAAGGAGCTCGAAAAGTTGAGGACCGACTCTCAAAAAGAGAGAGAGGAATTTGAGAAGCTAAAGGTCAACTACCAGAAAGAAATGGAGTCGGCAGAGAGAGCCCTCAATAAGAAAAAGGGCAGGCGGCAGGAAGCCGAAAAGGCCACCAAAGAGCTGAAGGAAAGCCTATAGATGGTGGAGACTCGGGTCTAGGAGGTAGGCTCTCGAGCACTGTTCGAGTTCTGCAAATCAAAGGAGTACGAGAAGGAACTCACCGACATCGGTGCGGATGTATATCAACTCGGATTTGAGGATTGTAAAAAGGCCATCAGCCGACTGCAACCCAAGTTGGACCTGAGCGAGATTTGAGCCGACAAGCAATCGTACAATGATGAAGAGGCGGACGATGAAGAAGATCATCCTCCGAACCCTTAGGCTCTCTGCTCTTTGCCCTTGTATTTCCTTCCCTTCACTTTGTAATGAATTCACTTTTTGTAATGAACTCCATTTTGGAAATGGAATGATCTTTCTTGAATCTGACTTCTTCTCATGTTTACTCGTGTGCCTTCTTTTTCTTGCTCAATTTTTTTCTGCATAAATGATTAAGTAATGTAGTCGATGAAACCAAGCAAAGCAATCGGGGGTAGCAAATCGAGTAAACCATAACCTAACGAATAGACCTGAGAAAATCTCTAAGTCATATAGTTGGCTTCATAGACGAACTTAGCCAAATTTGTAGATCACCCATTATCAAGTTAGAACTTAGTCGATTTCAGGTCAATAGATCCTTGGTCAATCGGTAACGAGCTAACTAACCACCTTAATTCATTTCGGGCCTATTGGTCCTTGGTCAGTTGGTGACAAGCCGACTAACCATAATATTTTTGCCTGGGTGTTACGTGCAAACCACAGCTTATGCTCCTAGGACCCTTGGCCCATAATAGGCATGCTTGTGGTTGTCGGACCTTTTCAACTATGTTAATCGGTTGCTGGATCTTTTCGGCTACGTTAATTGGTTGTAAGCTGAATAACATTTTTGTGTTTCACCTAGGTCTTGTCGCAATCCGGTGCTGTGGCCCTCGAGCTCTAGCAGACGCGTTTACGGTTGACAGACCCATCCTAGCTCCATTAATCAGGTGTCAGCCAACTAATGTTTCATCAGATATTAGCCGACGAGGGGGTAGTTGTCTCGTAGATTTTTGAGTGCTTAAGCTGCTTGGTATAGAATTGTAGGAAAGAGAACTTTTCATTGATAAGGTATTCTCATTGGTAGTACATCAATAGATTTTTAGGATTTCAAGTTTGAAGAATTTTCATGCCGTCTAAATTTTTGATTTTATAGGCTCCCGACCACAGAACTGTCAAAATCTTGTAGGGGCCCTCCCAATTCAAAAATAGCTTTCTTTGCTCGGATGGTCTGGAGACTTCAACTCTTCTAAGGACCAGACTCCCACTTTGAAAATCTTGGGCCTTACTAAAGAGTTATAGTACCGAGCTATCCTTTACTGATAGGAGGCCTTCCTTAGTTGAGCCCTTCTTCGAATTTCTTCAAGCAAGTCCAGATCAGCCCATCATTTATCCGAATTGATCGATTCATTGTAATGCTCCAATCGAGTTGATGGTAGGTCGATTTCAATTAGGATCACGACTTCCATACCAAATGCCAGTTTGAAAAAAAAAATTTAGTCAGGATCTAAGGAGTTGTTCGATAAAACCATAGGATACTATAGAGCTTATCGGCCCAGCACCCTTTGGCTTGATCGAGTCTTATTTTCAGGCCTTGTAAGATGGTCCTATTGGTTACCTCCGCCTCTCCGTCGGACTGTGGGTGTCCGATCGAAGTAAATTTGTGAGGGATATGATATCTCACACAAAACTCTTCAAACTTGGCATTATCAAATTATCGATCGTTGTTGGTAATGATTACTCTAAGTAGACCAAATCGATAGATGATGAACTTTCATAGAAAATCGATGGTCTTTCGCTTCGTTATCTGCGCCATTGGTTCCGCCTCCATCTACTTGGTGAAATAGTCGATGGTGACAATAATGAACCTTCTCTATCCACTAGCAGGTGGTAACAGATCGAGTATGTCGGCTCCTCATTGATCGAATGGCCATGGCACCGAAATAATTGTGAGATGACTTGATGGGAGCCTCTAAACATTGGTAAACCTTTGACATTGGTCGTCCTTTTTCACTAAATCGATAGCATCCTTTTGCATGGTTGGTCAATAATATCCTTGTCGAAGGATCTTATAAGATAATAACTTACCCCCTAAGTGGTTACCATAAATACCTTCGTGTACTTCTCGAAGAGTATAATCGACTTCGAAAGGTCAGAGACATTTGAGCAGGGGTAAGGATGCAGACCTTTTGTAGTGTTGGTCGTCAATGATCACGTATCGGATCATCAGTCTCTTTATTTGGCATGCTTCAGCAGGATCAGTCGGTAGGTTTTCGTTAGCCAAGTAGTTGATGAACAGATCGATCTAGCTCGGTTCGTGGCTGACTTGGACTTGGTGAACTTCCTCCTCTGAGTCAATGCTCAGACTCTCAAGATGCTCGATGAAGATTCTTTCTAATTCCCCATAGCCAAAGATGGTGAGTTGGGATAGGGAACCAGAGTAGGTATTCTTCGAGTAAGGGATGTGAAAAATCTCAAAATAGTTGAAATGTGCTTGTAGAAACCTGAGCTTTTGTAAATACCTGGATAAAATAGGATCTCGAACCACATATTCTCTTTGGAATTATCCAATGACCAACTGTGACTCGGTGAACACCTTTAGGTATTTTATATCGAGATCCTTGGCGATCTTCAATCCGGCCATTAAAGCTTCATACTCAACTTGATTGTTTGAAGCTTTGAAGCCAAACCACAATGCACACTCGATCACCATCCCATCAACATTGGTCAGAATAAGGTCCATGCCACATCCTTGGGTGTTGGAAGCTCCATCGACATGTAAAATTCAGATAGATTTCAAAGTCTCTTCTTGGGGCTGATCTTCAACTTGGACGTCGATGGGCACCGAGATGAGCTGCTCTGAAGGTTCTCCATGGATTTTTACTTATCTTCGGCCCAGTTTATCATCGATGGGGAGAGCTTCAGCTGTCCTCTTTTCTTTGATTATGGTTAAGTAACATTGTCGGGCCAGCTATTGATCTCCCCTCATTTCACTAGTTCCTTTCTTCGTCAGGAAGTGTACGAGCAAATGATATGTCGACACAATCGCTCGAAGCATGTTGAGTATGGATCATCCTAAGATGACATTGTAGGCGAAAGAGATTCAAACTATAAGGAAGATGAGGTGCATGGTCGATTGTCGAGGTGGTTGTCTGGCAATAACGAAAAGTTTAATTTCTCCTTCCATCTTGATCGAGTCATCGATGAACCCGACTAGAGGAACATTGACAGGTTTCTGTTGATTGGTAGAGAGTCACATTTAGGAAAAACAATCATAAAAAATCACATCAGTGAAACTTTCGTTATCAACAAGACATCATTTTATATCATAGTTAGCTATTGTTATGGATACAACAATAGCATCATTGTAGAGAGTTTGAACTCCCCGCAGATCTTCTTTGGAGAAAATGATGTCGTCGCTTGCTTGCCATCACTTGAAGGTGTTCTCTGAGTTATCCACCCCCTGAAGTCCCGATACCGTCGAAATCATGTTGATCACCCCTACCGTGAAATGAATGGGGGCCTCCTCATCAGGATGCTGCTGAGGTGCTAGATTGAAGGGTAGCTACACAGGTCGCTCCCGCACATACTTTTCAAGATATCCACACTTGATGAGGTTCTTTATCTCGTTCTTTAGCTCGATGCACTACTCGGTGTCGTGGTCATGGTCGTGGTAGAACCAACAGTAGTGCTTTCAGTTGCGAAATGCAGGCTTGGACTTCATAGGCTAGGATCGTCGAAGGTAGCTCTCCTCCTCTATTTTCATGAGAATCTATGCACAAGGAGTAGTTAGAAGGGTGTAAGAGTCGTACCTATTATCAGGGTTTTTGGGTTTCATGTTTGGTCAGAAAAGTGGAGCCTCTTTCTCAGCACGGACTCGATTGGATCCCATGGAGGTTTCTTCCTTCTTCATCTTCTTTTTCTGACCTTTGCCTTCAGACTGGCACTGATCGATTGCACCTTTCTCGGTGTAGATGTACTGCTATGCGCACTCAAAGAGTTTGGTGTAGGTCCAGAGAAGCGTCTTATCCAGAAAGTAAGTGAACCTGGAGCTGCGCAGTCTCCATTTTATGGTGGTAATTGCTGTCGGCTCATTGAGATCTTTGACCTCAAAAGTAGCAGCATTGAAGTACACCATAAAATTTTATAAAGATTCTCTATCCTACTGCTTAATGGAAAAGAGGCTGTCGGAGGTCCGCAGCACCCTTTGGTTGGTATCGAAGTGCACCATGCAGATCTGCTTGAATTGCTCGAATGAATAAATGCTCCCAGGTTGGAGCCCAGAGTACCACATTCGGATAGTCTTCTGGAGGGTGACCAGGAAAGCGATACAGAGGAGGGTGTCGGATGCCTCCTAGAGGAGCATGAGAGCTTTGTAGCTCTTGGGGTGATCGAGCGGATCGATGGAGCCATTGTATGGCCTATTTATGGTATCTTGAATCAATTTGGAATCGATTCATCAAGGATCTGTCGAGAGAAAGATGGACTAGAGCTGATGTTGAGCTCACCAGTGAAATTTTGATTATTCATCTAGAGCTGATCTAGACGGCGATCGAGCTCTCTCAACTTTCAGTCATACTCATCCAACCATCGTTGAGACTCATCAAGATGCTTGGAGTATCCTGGAATAGAACTTTCTTTAAAAAAAAAGAACTGGATGGCAACCGAGGTTTCTTCCCCTTGTATGGAGCTTGTCAAGGAGAAAGAGACTGGCGATTGCTGAAGTCGGTGCATAGAACATGCTGGGAGTCCAAACATGGTGATCATCGAATGGGTGGAGAACTCGTTCGATGGGAGCATCGAGTTGAATGGCAGGTCGGAGAGCGAAGCCAACGGATGTGTCAGGAGGGCACATCTCTGGTGTCAACTCCTCCGACCACTGCTGCTATTGCTGCTGAGTCTGTTGGAGGCCATAAATAGTCTTGATCAATGTCTTAACTTGCTGCATTAGGGCAAAAAATTGCAAGTTGTCCACTGTCACCATCGGTTGCAAAGCACTGGGCTCTCCGAAGGTGCACCGCACCGTGATGAACATCGAGCGAAGCTAGCGGAGGCATTTTGTGCTCTCATCTTGACCATTGCTATCCGTAGAGGAGTATCTCCCCCTCTTCCTAGTGTGTCAATCTGTTACACCCTGTCTCTAATGGGGTAGTCAGTCTAAAGCCTAGTAGATGTGCCTAGTTACTATGCGGCAGAAAATTGAAAAGGAGACTCATCCACCAAAGAGAGGATATAGTAGAAATGGCCAAAGGTGAGAGCGAGAGCAAGAGCTGGAGGCGTGCGCTCGTGATGATCTCTGCACGATACCGAGATGGTTAGATCTTGGTGGAATGTTGGGTCATCAGGGGAAGCGAGACCTGCAAGGCAAGTTTCATCGGAGATGGCTTTGACGAGGACCCTCCGATGCTTAAATCAATGATGGAACTAAATGGAAGGAGAAGCAGAGTCTCAACATGGAGCCAACATTGCCTACCTGGATGGGTCCCCGCTTACTTCTATTCATAGAGGGAGCAATGTAGATGATGAGAGGATAGGTGATCATATCAATCATCTCCTGTCAACCGCATAGTGCCACATGGGCATCCTTAAATGGCTCTGATGGTGGGCGTGTCTTCTGTTTGGCGTGCATATGATCATGACGGTAGATGCTACCATGCATGGGGCATAAAAATGATCCCATGGGCACAATTAATGAATCTATAGCATCGCATCATGGCGTGCAGCCAATCAATCAGGGTATGGCATCTAAGTGACGTGATCTGACATGGCCTGTCAGAATGGTGTGACGGACACGTTTGGCGCTCAGCTAGTCGATTGAGACCCTTGCCATGGGAGTCGGTAGAGTGGGCCTATCGAGGGGTGGCATTCTATCATCAATTGGCGTAGTCAGCTAAACATCGAGTAAATAGTCAGCTATATATCGTTTGTCATTCGTCGTATGCAGCATGTCGAACCTAGTCGGCTTGGGACCGGCTCAGTTATGTTCGTTGCCCTTAGTCAGTTAGATGTCATCGATAGAAGTTAGTGGGAAACTGATTGGGCGGCATTTGTTGATCTAAGTCGGATTGAGTCGTAGTAACTTAGTCGGTGTAGCTCTCTTAGTCGAATGAGAGACGGAGAAGCAGGTTAGTCAGTTGGGCAATAAGGATTTATCCTAACAATTATCATGCTTTATCACCTGAACATCATTAGACCAGTGATCTTCTTGATGTTGTCACGTGGCAGAGGTCATTAGCTGTACCAACAATACCTATATATTAAAATTAGTTGAGAAGAGGAGGTGCCAGGATGTATATCTTGAAATATTCTTATAATCATTTTTATTTTACAAAAGAAGAGGAAGATGAAAGGTAAAGCCTTTGATATTTTTTTTCTCTTTTTGATTTTTTCCTTGATTAGATCTAGATGAGGGACATAAATTGGTTTTACCAATATTTTTATTTGCTATATAGTCCATACCTCGATGGCCACGTCTATCTTCTAAGCTATTTGCTGAGCCCACATATTGGGCAAATAGGGTATTCTTCATAGAGTCCACTTGTATAATTCATAGCCAAGATTCAAAGTAAATTATAAAATATAGCTTGCAAAAATCTAAGGGTATGATATATGACATTTTGAAATCATGGTTCCTCCTATAAGTCAAGAATTATGATCGATGACTTTTCTCTCAAAATTATGACTTACAACTCTCCACCATGAATTTCACTTTTTTTAATTTTTTTAAAAATATTGAAGCATATGAAACAATCCTACCTAGTTACAAATAGAAGTTTATGATCTATCTCTCTTCGAATCTAGACAATTTTAACCACCTTAAATAAATTTTAAAGCAGAAGTCTCATAAACTAGCTCAAGCATGAACTGTCATGATCAAACAAATTTAAAAGATATTTTTTGAAATAATTTAAAGAACAAATTTGAATTTTCTATTTTATAATAATTGATTGGGACCTAAAACAATATATTATCCAAATCTCGCTCTCTTATATACTAGAGGTGATATATAGCCCAAATCTTCTTTCTATATTGGTGTCATCTGACAATGATTTTGAGCATTCATGACTTTTCCTCATCACATCCTTATTTTTTTTATTACATTCTTCTTATAATCGTAATCAATAAGGATGTGATATCTTTGGCCTACTCTCTCTAAAGATTATCAATCCTCACTAGCACTGCATCTAGCTAATCTTATCTAAATCTCCCTCTATCGGCTACTAGTTCTTCATATGCTTTTCCATTTAGCTAGTAATCCTTGATGCCATTTTCACCACAACACTTTCATCAATCAATGCATCCCAACTTCATGCTCCATCTCTATCATTCTCTGCCTCAAATATTATCATCATTGGTGTGTATCTACAACTTTAATTTAGAGAATGGCAGTGCAGTAATAGAGATGCTTATGGTGATTGTGATAAAGGTTGCAAATCACCTATGATGTAATCAATTATGAAATAAGAAGTGATTTTTGATGCTCATCATTCAAGCTCATTGTAAGAAGATAAAAATATAGATATCATTCAAAGTTAATATAATTAAACTCAAACTTGTCATATTATATAGCATGTAGATGACTTCGAAAAAAATAGTAAACTCAGCTGAATTTCTTGGATTTCATCATTTCAAAAACTTTAAGTGCAACAAATGAATCTTTAAAAAGAAAATGTTTGTTGTTCAAAATTGTAGCTAATACATACGTATCCAACAAATGCAAATATTAGTTTAATTGTCACCTTTTAACTTATAAATGCACAATTGATGATTTATGGCTCTAAATGTTAAGTAGTTGTTGACAACAAAGAAAATATGAATGAAACTATATATATATATATATATATATATTCAAATGCATCATCTGTCACCAATTTTATATCATTCTTATCATAAATCTAGCATTCTTATTAAAAAATTTTATAATAGTTTCTCCTATATACTAGTGTAGAGAAGTCTTCTTTTTCTTTGTTTCAAAATGGCTATATATATACAACACAAAATCCAAGTAATATTACCCTAAATAGATGTACCCCACACAACAACATTTATTTAAAACAACATCACCATGGAGAATTACTATATATCCAATCAAAGTGTACTAAAATATTCTCTGTTTTCTAAGATAAGGAAGGAAATGAAAAGAGGAGGGAAAATCTACTTAAGTCTTTTTTCTAAATCAACTTAAGAAAAGCTAAATTAAAGAAACTAAAATCAAAACCTTTCCCTATTAACATATAAAAAAGTAACAAAACAAAAAAAATTTAGAATTCACTCTCCCTCTCTCTCCCTCTCTCTTCATCTTTCTCTCTTTTTTCTAAACTAGAAAAGCTTTCTAAGAGAAAAACTAGAAAATCATTTTTCTTAACATTTTAAATTAAGCTTCAAGAATAAACCATGACTTATAGTATGTTGAAGAGAAGATCAGTTTGGATCCTTATCCCAAAATTCTTATCAATTGAGGTAATTTCTTTAGCCTATTTCTGAAGCAAAAATTTAGCGCAGGGGCAAAATGATAATTTTAAAACTTTTTCAAAATTACTATTTTACAGTGGAATTATTAATTAATCTCATTAATTAATATTAATTAACCCTACACTAGGATCTAAATATGATACAACAGCAAGCATTTAAATTTGAAATTCAAATTTGAATCAGTAAACGTTTTACAGTACTGTGTTCAGAACACATCACCTTTTGCGGGTAGTCGATCATCGCAATCTGATCACCGTCGGAGGGCTCTGATCGTCACATCGCAGCCACCCAACTGTCTGGCCTCTGCGGATCATCCACACGAAGCTCCCGTCTGATCAGCTCCTCACGAATGCTAGTTCGTGATTTCACCCTTTTGATGGCAGATGTTGATCGAACTCCTTCGATCGATGTGTGCTGACTTCTCGGATGCTCTGGATTATCTGCACAGTTACTTGAGAGGCTGATGGATCTCTCTCTAAAATTTGGTGGACTCACGACACTCGTGGCACACCAATCTCACTTCCCGAACCCTAGGTAGAAACCCTAGGGTACACACCAAAAACCCTGCGCCCAATTTTCTCTCTTTTCTTTCTTTTTCTCTCAGAAGGTTTTGGACCTTCACCTTGCGCAGAAGCCTTCCTCACGCCCCAAAGTTTCTCTCCTAATTTTTCTTCGCACGTCCCACCTTTCTCCTCTTTTTAAAACAACATCGAACGTGTCTTATCCGCGTGAGAGGATAAAGACAAGAGGTTACACATTTGAATTCAAATCAAATTTGAATTCAAACGAAAACCAACTTATCCCTATCCTTTTGGTCGTGAGAAGAGAAGGGGCGTGGATCTTTGTGCATGGAAAAGTTTCACGAGAAACCTTTTCTCGTGTAAGTAATGTGGCGCACAAAATGGATAAGGATGAAAGGGCAAGTGATAAGTTATCCATTCAAATTCAAACATGCTTTGAATTTGAATGGCTAACTAATTAATTTATCCATCCATATGGCGCAAAAATGAGGACGTGGGGAATGGTTTTACGTAAGAAAAATTTCATGAGAAGTTTCTTCTCGTGAATTCAAATGGGTGCAAGGAAGTTGGGTGACGCAGGGAATTTAAAACAAGGTGGTTTGATTCAAATTGAGCCAACCTAGTTTAAAATAGGTTGAGCACAATTAGACCAAATTAAACCCAACATAATTAGGCTTAATTAGGCTTAATAAAATCCTAATCAAATCAGGAATTAACTAAACCTAACCCCTGATCAAATCAGGGACTAAACCACCTTAACGATTAGGTCAACATTTAACCTAATCGGGTCAATCCAAACTGAATCCAATTCAATTGGACTTGATCCAAAAATAATTACTCCATCAAATTGAGTTAATTAGTGATTAAATCACTAATTAAACCTCTCATAAATATTGAGTCCAAATTTGATGGGCAATCAGGCATCAGAGACCATCGATATGAAACCCTGATCAAAGAGTTCAAATTTCAAATTCAAAATTCGAAATTCAAAATTTTGACCCCGGTACCCAAAATGTGTGGAACTCATGATTAGAGAATCCTAATTCTCAATCATAGAGTTCCAGATAGATAAGACTCATAATCAGCCATCAGATCAGAAAGGAACCTCTAATGTGTGTGACCCCGCAGGTTCGAACCTAAGCCGGTAGCACAGGAACCAATTTCTGTACTAATCGAAGTGACCATCTAGCAATGGTACCCGACGACCGAATAGGTCGAATAATCGCAATCGCAACATTCAGAACCTACGTGAATATGGTTACCGTATAATTCATCCCTTTTGACCCCTGTGTTTAGGATGACTCAGGGTTAAACTGTCAACCCTGATGATATCATCCGAATCGTGCTCAACTCAATTAGTCCTGTGACTCCTCACTAGGACTACCCTGGCCAAGGTTTTGCTAAATTGAAACACGACTGTACACAGCTCCTAAACTGGAGTGGTCAATCCCATCTTGACACACGCACCGACAAGTCAAGTACTTGACTACACCCAGCAACCTTCCGTCACTGAATTAGAAATTCAGGTAGTCCAGTGTCTAAGTGCAGTGAGTTGCTTGCAAGTCACTGTGGCGGTCTCAGGTCGGAGGGACATTTATACCCATATCCCATCGGAGCAAATCTTGACAGCAAAAATAGCTCCGGAGTTGGTCACGTTCAGTGCAGATGTACCATTACATCTCACCTGTATGCCATACCAGTGTCTCCACACTCTTTGGTTATGAGGACAACCAACCCATATGGCACACAACGACCTATGCTCGATAAATATTGTCATCCTTGGTAACAACGTATCATTTGGTCACGAACATGTTTAAGGACTAAATGACAAATCCTCCTTTGTCGAGTCTAAATAGTCCTAAGGACTTCACCACAACACAGGAGTTCATTAGAAGATGAAACATTTGTGATGAAAAAATATCAAAATAACTTTTATTTATTTATAATTCATGTACTAATACAAAAGGAGCACAACCGTCAACAGGCTGACGATTGGCTTTGGGACACTATTCCCAACAATCTCCCACTTGGCCTAAAGCCTATCGGTGCAGTATCTAATACCCATCTTCGACTTATAGTCGTTGAACTCCTTCACCGCAATGGCTTTAGTGAATGGGTCGGCCAGGTTCTCCTTCCCGTCGATCTTCTGAAGGTCGACGTCACCTCGATCCATGATCTCCCGGATGAGATGGTAGCGGTGCATAATATGCTTCGTCCGCTGGTGTGCCTTTGGTTCCTTCGCCTGAGCAATGGCTCCAGAGCTGTCGCAGTAGAGCAGAACTGGACCAACAAGGGAGGGTGCTACTCCGAGCTCGGTGATGAATTTTCTCAGCCACACCGCTTCTTTGGCAGCATCTGATGCAGCAATATACTCCGCCTCGCATACTGAATCAGCCACAGTGTGCTGCTTGGAACTCTTCCAGCAGACAGCCCCACCATTAAGGGTAAAAATAAATCCTGACACACTCTTGCTATCATCTCGATCAGACTGGAAACTAGAGTCTGTAAACCCTATAAGTCTCAAGTCCGATTCACCATATATAAGCCACTGGTCCTTAGTATTTCTCAAATACTTCAGGATGGTTTTAACAACCTTCCAGTGATTCTCTCCTGGATCAGATTGGTATCTACTCACTACCCCTAGTGAGTATGCCACATCTGGTCGTGTACATGTCATGGCGTACATGATAGATCCCACTGCCGAAGCATATGGAATCCTACCCATACGCTCTCTCTCTTGAGGTGTTATCGGACAATCCCTCTTCGAGAGAGAAATTCCATGGCCTATCGGTAGATAGCCTTTCTTGGAATTTTCCATGCTGAACCTTTTCAGCATAGTATCAATGTACGTGGACTAGGATAAGCCAAGCAACTTTTTGGATCTATCCCTATAGATCCTCATCCCTAGGATGTAGGAAGCTTCTCCCAGATCTTTCATGGAGAACTGTGACGATAGCCAAATCTTTATTCTCTGTAATGCAGGGACATCATTCCCGATTAAGAGAATGTCATCCACATACAATACAAGAAATACTACTGCTGGACCATTAGCCCACTTATAAATGCAGGGTTCTTCTCCGTTCTTAACGAAGCCATACGTTTTGATCGTCCTATCAAAACGTATGTTCCAACTCCGAGATGCCTGCTTAAGTCCATAAATGGACCTCTGTAGCTTGCACACCTTAGACTCATCTGTGGATGTGAACCCTTCAGGTTGTATCATATACACCTCTTCGTCCAGCTCTCCGTTTAGGAAAGCTGTCTTCACATCCATCTGCCAGATTTCATAGTCCAGATGGGCAGCTATCGCAAGCATAATCCGAATGGATTTGAGCATTGCCACAGGAGAAAATGTCTCGTCATAGTCTATACCATAACGTTGACGATATCCCTTGGCAACCAGACGGGCTTTATAGGTCTCCACCTTTCCATCTGTGCCCCTCTTCCTTTTGAAGACCCACTTACACCCTATGGGTTTTACTCCTTCGGGTGGGTCAACCAATGTCCACACATCGTTGACCTTCATGGACTCCATTTCGGATTTCATGGCCTCTAGCCATTTCTCAGAGTCAGGTCTCTGCATTGCATCCATGTAGGTGATCGGATCCTCATCGTTTTCATCAAGTTCGATAGAATCACCATCCCGGACCAAGAAACCATAATATCTGTCCGGTTGATGTGGTACTCTACCAGACCGCCTTAAGGGTGCATAATCAATGGGCTCCGGATCTGATCTAATCAAATCCGGTTCAGGTTCAGTAACATGTGTCGGTTTTTCCACCTGTCGAATTTCGTCAAGTTCGACTTTAGAGGCAACAGTTCCTTCACTAAGGAACTCCTTTTCTAAAAAGATTGTCTTAAGACTGACAAACACCTTTTGCTCATCAGCAAGGTAGAAATAATACCCTTTGGTCTATTTTGGGTATCCTATAAAATTACACTTGTCAGACCTAGGTCCAAGCTTGTCTGTAATTAAACGTTTAACATAAGCCGGACACCCCCAAACCCTAAGGTGCGAGAGTACTGGCTTACGTCCTATCCATATCTCATATGGCGTTTTGGCTACAGACTTACTCGGAACTCTATTTAGAAGGTAACAAGCCGATTCGAGCGCATATCCGCAGAGGGAGATCGGCAGACCAACAAACCCCATCATGGATCGAACCATGTCTAACAGGGTCTGATTCCTCCTTTCAGACACACCATTATGCTGTGGTGTTCCAGGAGGAGTCCACTGAGAGAGAATCCCATTCTCCCCTAGATACGTCAGAAACTCATTGGAAAGGTATTCACCTCCTCGATCAGATCGAAGAGTTTTAATACACTTCCCAGTTTGTTTTTCTACCTCATTTCGGAATAGTTTGAATATTTCAAATGATTCCGACTTATGCTTCATTAAATAGACATACCCATACCTAGATAGGTCGTCTGTGAAGGTTATGAAGTAGAAAAATCCACCTCTTGCACTTGAGCTCATGGGTCCACATACATCAGAATGTACCAGACCTAAGAGTTCACTGGCTCGCTCACCTTTTCCAGTAAAAGGTGACTTGGTCATCTTTCCAAGAAGACAGGACTCACAGGTTGGAAGTGATTCACAATCACTAACTTCAAGAATTTCTTCTTGAGCCAACATGTTTATCCTGTTCTTATTGATATGACCTAGCCTACAGTGCCAAAGGTAGACTTCTGACACATTATCTATTCTAGAGCGTTTACCGAATTTTTGAACCACATTAACAGGCTGTGATAGTAAGTAAATTCTATTATTTAATTGTCCAACAAATATTGTAACACCATTCAAAATGATATTGCAAATATTTCTTTTTATTAAAAAATCATAACCGTACATGGCCAAAAGGCCTACAAAAATAATATTTAATAAAAAACTTGGACAATAGTGACATTCACTCAGAATTACATTACGAGAATTGATTACAAGACTCATGATTCCTAAAGCTAGAACTGGAACTTTGCTTCCATCTCCAACATTCAGGAACCTCTCGCCTTCATCAAATCTCCTACTGACCTGCAGACCCTGCATCGAATTACAAATATGATAAGGGCTTCCGGTATCCAATACCCAGGCAGTAGTATCACAAATCGAAAAGTTGCAAGGAGTTATCATATAATTACCTTGCTTCTTCTTTGGCCTGTTCGGGTCCAGTGAGGCAATGTATTGAGGACAGTTCCTCTTCCAATGCCCGTGCTTCTTGCAAAAGAAGCACTCCGCCTGGCTCTGGTCATGCTTGCGCTTCTTGGTCTGACCCCGTGCTACTGTCCCAGCATGAGATTGCACCTTCTTATTTTTCTTCTTCTTGTTCTTCTTCCCCTTCCCAAAGGGTTGACGATGAGAAGAAGACCCTCCCACTACATTCACCGACTCCTTATGGAGCTGGTGATTCTTCTCAAAGTTCTGCAGCAACCCCAACAATCCGTGGTAGTTTACTGCAGGCTTTGTTATTCGAAAATGAGTAAGGAATGGGAGGAAGAACTTGGACAAGGAATTAAGGATCGCATCCTTACCGAGCTGCTCGTGCAGAGGAAAGCCCAATTTGCTTAGGCGCTCAATCATCTCGATCATATACAGTACATGATCAGTGACTGAGGCCCCATCCCTCATCCGAGCATTGAAAATAGCACAACTAGTTTTGTGCCTTTCAACGTCGTCAGGCGTGCCAAAGGAGTCGTTCAACATTTGAAGCATCTCCTGTGGCTGGGCGTTCTCAAACCTTCGACTGAACTCGTCATTCATTGCTGCCAGCATAATACATCGAACGGTGGTACGGTCATTGAGCCACTTCAAGTAAGTGTCTCGGATCGCTTTACTAGCGTTCGGAGCTGGCTCCTCAGGTGCTGGATCCGTTACTACATAAAGGATCCGTTCATGCTCAAGGACGATTTTCAATTTTCGATACCAGCTATCGAAATTGGGCCCCATGAGCTTGTCATTATCTAATAATGACCGGAGCGACAGGGTAGTGGCCATAGCTGCTTAAAGGAAAACGAGACCTCTATTAGTACATAAATTAATACAAAAGACTTGGACTTTAGTCTAAAGTTTTTCCCAATATTTTTACGAACTGGTAGCCTCATCCTCCAATTCGAGAAATTACTTTAATTCCTTAATGGGTACTAGAATCCACACAGACTACACACGAGCCCAACTTTGGTTGGTCAACCCATGTGCATCTATGGGTAGGTTCTTAACCAGTTGTTTCTCTAAACAACTTCTAGTAATTTATTTTGCCCCAGAAACTAATCAGTAGGCTTTGGCCTCCACTGAAAAGATCTGGTTAGGTCCAACCATTAACATGACTTAATTTAGTGAATCGGACCAATAAATGATCAGGCCCGACTTTGGCCGGCCAACCTAACCACCATCAGAAAGACTCAATTAAATTATCATATTATGAATAATAATTCCATTAGCCAATGAGCACCAGACCTTTGGGCCTCCAATGATCATTAAACTAATGGACTCATTATCATTCACTTAATGGGAGGCTATGACTTAGTTATCATTATAACTTAATCATTTTAGGGACCTAATAATTTTTGAGGATTTTATTAAAGAATAGTAGAGAAGAAATCATCCAGCCAATTTCAATCCTCCCACTGACTTCACCAAGTCAGATTAAAAAGGATTTAATTAAAGCTGGCATTAGGAGCACCTAAATCAGTCATACTGATTTACCTAATGACATGGGTGAGCTCTAATCACCAAGTGATCTAATCAAAATCTAACTTACCAGATTGGCCAGGTAAGTGAGATCAGTGGTGGGGATTTGCCATTAACTCATCAATGATCGAATCAATGCGAGTAGCTCCCGCATAAGAACCACTGGTCAAAACTGCCGAACTTACCTTAGACACCAACCGGTTCATTAGTTTTAATTTTGATCAACTTAGTAAATAGAGCTCCACCGTGTAGCCATGAATTAAGTCCATCTTGGTCTAGTTAAAGACATGGACCCATTCAACTACAACTATTGAAGTTGAGTCTAGAGTATCCTTGACCTAATCTAATTCAACTTTTGATTAGATTTGACCAATTACTCCAATTCGTCCATTTTTTAAACTAACCTTAGGTCTAACCCAATTATGGACCTAATTCATCTAACCCATTGACCCAAAAGTTTATGCAATTATCTTAGGTCTTAATTCACAATTCTAGACCTACTAGACAACACTTAATTCTTTTAATTAAGTACTTGGGCTGATGGGTCAGGGTTTGGCATTTCGAAAATAATTTTCAAATTTGAAAGATTTTATTTTCTGTTCACCAAATGTGTTAACTCATTTCACAAACGGGTCAGCACATTTCATAAATAGCAATTCTATTGCTCATTTCATAACAGAAAATAACTCAAAATAAATCATAAATTTTCTTTTAGATCTAATCTAACACATTCATGATAAATTTCTTAATTAAGTCCTTTCGCTGCTTCATCGGCAGGGGATATAATTGCATCGGCACCCCTACCGCCATAGGAGACCCCATCGAATGGGAAGAGAGGACCTTTAAACCCTACTTTTCTCCTATGACCGGACGGCCATGGCAACCAACCCAATTAGATTACTTGCTACTTGGATCATGTATATCTAAATATACAAATTTCAAAATTTAAATTTTGAATTTCAAATTTCAAATTTCAAATTTCAAATTTTAAATTTGAGATTTCAACCAAATTTCAAATTTCGAATTTTCAATCTTTAAATTTTAAATTTTGAATTTTGAATTTCAAATTTCAAATTTCGAATTTCAAATTTTAAATTTCAAATTTGAGATTTCAACCAAATTTCAAATTTTAAATTTTGAATTTTGAATTTCAAATTTCAAATTTTAAATTTCAAATTTGAGATTTCAACCAAATTTCAAATTTGAAACTTCTAACAAATTTCAAATTTTAAATTTCAAATCTTTTTGAATTTCGAATTTTAAATTTTGAATTTCAAATTTAAACTTATAGATTACACCTTAATCTACACATGCATATGTATATCATATTCTAGAACCTGCTCTGATACCAATTGAAGCAAAAATTTAGTGCAGGGGCAAAATGGTAATTTTAAAACTTTTTCAAAATTACTATTTTACAGTGGAATTATTAATTAATCTCATTAATTAATACTAATTAACCCTACACTAGGATCTAAATATGATACAACAGCATGCATTTAAATTTGAAATTCAAATTTGAATCAGTAAACGTTTTACAGTACTGTGTTCAGAACACATCACCTTTTGCGGGTAGTCGATCACCGCAATCTGATCACCGTCGGAGGGCTCTGATCGTCACGTCGCAGCCACCCAACTGTCTGGCCTCTGCGGATCATCCACACGAAGCTCCCGTCTGACAGCTCCTCACGAATGCTAGTTCGTGATTTCACCCTTTTGATGGCAGATGTTGATCGAACTCCTTCGATCGATGTGTGCTGACTTCTCGGATGCTCCAGATCATTTGCACAGTTACTTGAAAGGCTGATAGATCTCTCTCTGAAATTTGGTGGACTCACGACACTCGTGGCACACCAATCTCACTTCTCGAACCCTAGGTAGAAACCCTAGGGTACACACCAAAAACCCTGCGCCCAATTTTCTCTCTTTTCTTTCTTTTTCTCTCGGAAGGTTTTGGACCTTCACCTTGCGCAGAAGCCTTCCTCACGCCCCAAAGTTTCTCTCCTAATTTTTCTTCGCACGTCCCACCTTTCTCCTCTTTTTAAAACAACGTCGAACGTGTCTTATCCGCGTGAGAGGATAAAGATAAGAGGTTACACATTTGAATTCAAATCAAATTTGAATTCAAACAAAAACCAACTTATCCCTATCCTTTTGGGCGTGAGAAGAGAAGGGGCGTGGCTCTTTGTGCGTGGAAAAGTTTCACGAGAAACCTTTTCTCGTGTAAGTAATGTGGCGCACAAAATGGATAAGGATGAAAGGGCAAGTGATCAGTTATCCATTCAAATTCAAACATGCTTTGAATTTGAATGGCTAACTAATTAATTTATCCATCCATATGGCGCACAAATGAGGATGTGGGGAATGGTTTTACGTGAGAAAAATTTCATGAGAAGTTTCTTCTCGTGAATTCAAATGGGTGCAAGGAAGTTGGGTGACGCAGGGAATTTAAAACAAGGTGGTTTGATTCAAATTGAGCCAACCTAGTTTAAAATAGGTTGAGCACAATTAGACCAAATTAAACCCAACATAATTAAGCTTAATTAGGCTTAATAAAATCTTAATCAAATCATGAATTAACTAAACCTAACCCCTGATCAAATCAGGGACTAAACCACCTTAGCGATTAGGTCAACATTTAACCTAATCGGGTCAATCCAAACTGAATCCAATTCAATTGGACTTGATCCAAAAATAATTACTCAATCAAATTGAGTTAATTAGTGATTAAATCACTAATTAAACCTCTCATAAATATTGAGTCCAAATCCGATGGGCAATCAGGCATCAGAGACCATCGATATGAAATCCTGATCAAAGAGTTCAAATTTCAAATTCAAAATTCGAAATTCAAAATTTTGACCCCGGTACCCAAAATGTGTGGAACTCATGATTAGAGAATCTTAATTCTCAATCATAGAGTTTCAGATAGATAAGATTCATAATCAGCCATCAGATCAGAAAGGAACCTCTAATGTGTGTGACCCCGCAGGTTCGAACCTAAGCCGGTAGCACAGGAACCAATTTCTGTACTAATCGAAGTGACCATCTAGCAATGGTACCCGACGATCGGATAGGTCGAATAATCGCAATCGCAACATTCAGAACCTACGTGAATATGGTTACCGTATAATTCATCCCTTTTGACCCCTGTGTTTAGGATGACTCAGGGTTAAACTGTCAACCCTGATGATATCATCCGAATCGTGCTCAACTCAATTAGTCCTGTGACTCCTCACTAGGACTACCCTGGCCAAGGTTTTGCTAAATTGAAACACGACTGTACACAGCTCCTAAACTGGAGTGGTCAATCCCATCTTGACACACGCACCGACAAGTCAAGTACTTGACTACACCCAGCAACCTTCCGTCACTGAATTAGAAATTCAGGTAGTCCAGTGCTTAAGTGCAGTGAGTTGCTTGCAAGTCACCGTGGCGGTCTCAGGTCGGAGGGACATTTATACCCATATCCCATCGGAGCAAATCTTGACAGCAGAAATAGCTCCGGAGTTGGTCACGTTCAGTGCAGATGTACCATTACATCTCACCTGTATGCCATACCAGTGTCTCCACACTCTTTGGTTATGAGGACAACCAACCCATATGGCACACAACGACCTATGCTCGATAAATATTGTCGTCCTTGGTAACAACGTATCATTTGGTCGCGAACATGTTTAAGGACTAAACGACAAATCCTCCTTTGTCGAGTCTAAATAGTCCTAAGGACTTCACCACAACACAGGAGTTCATTAGAAGATGAAACATTTGTGATGAAAAAATATCAAAATAACTTTTATTTATTTATAATTCATGTACTAATACAAAAGGAGCACAACCGTCAACAGGCTGACGATTGGCTTTGGGACACTATTCCCAACAATTTCATCATGGAGGAAGTGGAAGTGAAGTCATCTATATATTAGGTTAGTTGAGAAGAGGAGGAGCAAGAAAGTAGATCTTGAAATATTACTACGATGACATTTATTTTACAAAAAAAGAGGAAGATGAAAGGTAAAGCCTAGGGGTGCAAATGAGTTAAGGCTTTATGAGCTACTCGAGCATGACTCAAGTCCCAGCTTGACTTGACTCGATTATTATCGAGCTCGAGTCGGACTCGAGTAGCTCAAATAATTTTTTGAGTCAAACTCGAGTAGCAGCATACTAAGCTCGAAAGCTCACGAGTAGGGGTGGCAATCGAATCGGATCAGATATAAATGGATCAGATCAGATACGTATCGACTCAAAAAAATTTAAATCTGAATCCGATCTGCTTATTTAAATAGGTAAAATTTTAAAATCCAAACTAGACCTACTTAATAAACAAGTTATCTGATCCGATCTGTTTACTATATGTTTATAATCTATTAAAAAAATAAAATCCAACTGGACCAACCTAGACCCATTTAAAAGAAAAATAAAAACTTATCTTATCAAAAAAAAATAAAAATAAAAACCTACTGGCTATTGTCCGAGAGGGATCGCCCTACCACATCTCCGCCCGACGACCCCAACCTCTCTTCTCTAGCTCCATCCGATCATCGCACTATCGACCGCCTCCAGCTCCACCCGATCGTCGCACTGTCAACCACCTCTTCTCTGCTCGACTATCACACTATCGACCAGCTCCAGCTCTGCCCGTGGCCTGATCAAAATCCTAGATGCATCCATAAAGCCCCCAATGCTGCCAGACGAGCTGGCCTGACCCTTAATGCTGTCTAAACCCTAACCCTAGATCCCTCCCCCATCCTCCAATGCTACTGTCGAAACCCTAACCCTAGATCCCTTCCCTTCCCCGACACTGCTATCGAAACCCTAACCCTAGATCCCTCCCCTTCCCCAATGCTGTTGCCGAAACCCTAACCCTAGATCCCTCCCCGCAGCATTGCTGGTGGCGGCCAGCCCTGACCTCACTGCCCTCCTCTCCAACGAGCTTCTCCTCCACATCTCGATCATCTCCGTCGCTCCCTCATTCTCCTCAACTAGTCCTTCCTCCACCGCCACCACCACCTCCCCCTTAGGTCCTCCACCTTCTTTGCCTCCCCTTCCTCCGCCGCTATCGTCGGTGTCCTCCTCATGCGTGGCCTGGTGTTCGTGAGAATTTAGGCTTTAGATTTTTTGGGGAAGGAGAAGAGAAAAAGGAGGGCGACCATCACGTCAATCAGTCGATCATGGAAGGGTCTCGGAGGGCGAGTCTCAGGGTAGCTTTTAATCGGCCACACCTAAAATTTGTGGATCACTGTGGATCTAAATTCAAATGGACGTTTTAAATTTTATCATAGATTCATATCTCAAATATTTTAAATAAAAATTATAAACGAGTTAAACAAGTTGGACAAGTTGAAAAATATAAATCTAAATCTAACATGTTTAATAAATGGGTTAAACATATTGATCTATTTACGATCCAAACATGTTTAATCCAAATCCAAACCTGCTTATGACAAATCAAACGCGGATCGGATTGACAGGTCAAATCATATTTTGCTACCCCTACTCATGAGCCTATTCAACTTTATATATTTTTTTAATAATATTATTTTTATTTATAGTATATATGTTAATATTTATTAAATTATTATTAGTAGGCTATGGTTTAAACTTGAGCTGGAGTATGGGTTGGTTGATATTCAAGTCAAGTTAAGTTGACATTGAGTTTTGTCTTTTTTTTCATCAAACCAAGCTTGAGCTTGGAATATTAAGAGTTAATTGATCTCAAGTCAAGTTTTGAGTCTAAATATTTTGAATCAAGCCAGCTCAAACTTCTAGCTACTCGACTTGGCTTAGCTTAATTACACCCCTAATAAAGCCTTTAGTTTTTTTTCCTTTTTAATTTTTCCTTGATTAGATCTAGATGAGGGCATAAATGGTTCTTATTAATATTTTTGTAAGCAATATAGTCCCTATCTCTATGGCTGCATCTATCTTCTAAGCTAGTTGTTTAGCCCACATGTTGGGCAAATAGGGTATTTCTTATACAATCCACTTATATAATTCACAGCCAAGATTCAAAGTAAATTATAAAATATAGCTTGCAAAAATAAAAGTTACTATATATGCCATGTTGAGGCCATGGTTCCTCCTATGAGAAAAGAATTTTGACTTGTAACTTTTCTTTCAAAATTATGATAAAAGAATTTTGACTTGTAACTTTTCTTTCAAAATTATGATTTGCAACTTTTTACCATAAATCACACTTTCTTCAATTTTTTTAAATAGAACAATCCTACACAGCTACAAATAAAAGGTTAGTAGCCTTCTTTGAATCTAGGCAACTTTAATCATCTTAAGTAAATTTTAAGGTGGAAGGCTCGTAAACTAGCTCAAACATTAACTACATTAACAAACAAATTTAAAGGATGTTTTTAAGACAAATTTAAAGAATGAATCTGAATTTTCTACTTTTTATAATAATTGATTGAGAACTAAAATAATATATTGTTCAAATTTCACCCTCTTATATGCTAGATGTGATATATGGCCCCAATCTCCTCTCTATATTGGTGTTATCTGATAATGATTTTGAGCATTTATACCTTGTCCTCATCCCATCCTTATTTGTGCCACCTTCTCTTCTTTTATCAAAATCAATGAGGGTGCGATATCCCCTAACATGTCTTCTTCAAAGATTATCAATCTTTCACTAACCTCTGCATCTAAACCATTCTCTATTTGGCCGCTAGTCCTTCGTATGCCTTTCCATTTAGCTAGTAATCGTTGATGCCATTTTCACCACAACCTCCATCAATCAATTCCTTTGAACTTCATTCTCCATCTCTGTCATTTATTACCTCAAATGCTATCATCACTGGGGTGTTCATGTGTACAACTCTGTTTTGGAGAATGGCAATGGAACAGTGGAGGGGCATATGGTGATTATGATAAAGGTAGCAAATCACCTATAGTATAATTCATTGTGAAATAAGAAATAATGTTTGATGCCTGTCATTCAAGCTCAAAGGAAGAAGACAGAAACACAGAGATATTAGTTTCATTCATGGTCATGTATATAGCTTAGGGATCATTCAAAGTGAATATAATTTAAACTCAAATTTCTCGTATTTTATAGCATGTAGATGACTTAGAAAAAAAAATAAATTTAACCAAATTTCTTTATTTTATGTTCAAGAACTTTAATGCGGCGCCCCAAACAATTCTCTTAAAAAATGAAGTGTCAGACGGTGTCAATGCTGCCTAACTCAAATTTATTTCAAAATTATAATTAGTAAATACATACCCAACAAACATAAGTATTAATTTCTCATCTTTTAACTTATAAATGCACACATAACAATTCATATCTCTAATTGTTATATAGTTGTTGACAATGGAAAAAGTATGAATGGAAAAAGCATACGCTCAAATGTATCATCTTTCATCAATTTTATATCATTCTTATCATAAATCTAACATTCTTATTAGCAAATTTATAACTACTTCTGTACTGGTGCAGAGAACTCTCTATAAAATATAGGCATGAAACGTAATAGGAAAATAATGATTACAAGATTACTGGTCATATATCATCTACTTAACCATCATAACCCACCAGTTAGTATTATTTTTTTTATTTTTCTTCTTCTCAAAATCACTACAAAAAATTTAGATATTAACGACGGTCATTAGCGACGGTATTTTTGCCATCACTAATAGTAGCTATTAGCAATGGCATTACCGATGGTATTTTTGCTATCTTCAATAAGACTTTTTACTGATGGGCTTTGACGACGGATTTTATGTCCATCGGTTAAAGTATCACCAACGGCAGTAGCGACGGCTATAGCGATGAGAATATATCCATCGCTAATACTAACCCTAAAATTTTCATCAATTGCCGACTTTTCATTTTCACTCATCCTGCCACCACCCCACTCTTCCCCCACCTCCGATCTCCCTCTTTTCCCCACCATCGGATCCCGCTTCCCCAAGTCCCCGGCCACCTCCTCGAGTCATCGGTCATCGGATCCTATCTCTTCGAGCCTAACTACCTCCCGCCTCCCCATGCTGAAGAAAAAACCATCTTTTTCTTTTTCAAGAGTCCATGTTGATCAAGACACCTTCCATTCTTATTCATTTGGGGCGCCCACTTTAATCCAATTGAGCTCACGCCATAATCTGATTATGACGCCCAATTCATTGTGGATTTGGCATGTAGACACTCTACAAAAATCTTCTAATGAACTCTCTTCAGTTTAAGACCATATGTCAACATTTGACAGATGTCCTAAAATGAAATTGGCAGGTGATAGGAATTAGCAGATGCTTGTCTTAAATTCATCTTATGAATTAAGATAAGCTTTTTCTGAGCTGGACAAGCTTCATTTAGACTGAGAGAAACCTTCTCAAGGTTCTCTGGATGAGTCAAATCATATTTGACTTAGTAGAGACAGAAAAGATTACACGAGGAGAAAGTTAGGCTCAATCATGTGCTAGCACGATTTTCTTGAACCTAATTGGATCTTATCCAAATCAATTGGGTTAGCCCAATTGATGACATCCAGACCCTAACCCTTGTTTGTGTGACCCAGTTAGGTTCAATTTCGTATGGTAATGAGACATATCGTGATCTCATCATCGACATCATCGAAACTCCTTTCGATGGACTAGAACTCTTCTGACTCAGACAATTAGAATGATCGATCATCAATATCATTCTAATTGCTCCCAAAATTCACCAGTAACACCTAACAGTATGTGGTGGCAACCCATCAGAAGTGAAGACGAACCTCTCGGTGTAGCTATCTGTGTGATTGAGTTCCTCTATCATGAGTCCTGACTGAATTAGGATTAAGGTGAACTCGTCAAACCCAACATCAGTCATATGAATCAATCGAACGATCCGAGTCTGATGTGAAACCCCAATGAAAATTTTTTTTCCATTATTTCACTCTGCCATGGCCATGGGCTTAAGGACTCGATCTTTCGATCACCATAGGACTACTCCTCTCTTCTATCGAGATTAATAGATCCCATCTTGATGCGACCTAGTTCCTACAATGAATATACTACAGCCAACATATACCTTAGGATTCTGAATGGCTAGAAGATCGAGTTATGGTGTAGTCAAACTATAACACACTCAAGGTGAACTGTCGATGCACCTCAGATCAAAGAACTAGACACACAACTGCAGCATCGAGCTAGTCATCGACGAGAAGGTAGACTTCCTTATGACTGCTCGATATGGTCACGCTCAGTACTCTCGTTCTCAATGAATATCTGTACTCTTGCTCCGGTATCTCTACATCGTAAACTCAAGACACATCTACCCTAAAGAAGCAATCGTACACCAACCTTCCGGATCGATCACCATCCTCGTGATGATCCTATGGTCAGGAGCTGTTTATGAGTTAGTTATGTAAATTCATGCCTTAAATTTTCAACTCTTGAAAATATGAATTGACATTCCTACTAACTCAAAAGATGTATCACAGACACAATGTACACAATGTGATAGAAGAATAACCCATTTATTGATTTATAGTCAAAATTATGAATTTGTCCTTAGATTTGTACAGGAATGTGTCAGCCAATCTGGCATCTAGGACACACATCTAACAAACTCCCACTTGACCTAATGCCAATTGGCTACATATCTAAGTTCCATCTTCTCAAGGTGGGCTTCGATCTTTTGCTGGCCTAATGGCTTTGTCAGTGGATCTGCCACATTGTCTGTGGAGTCGACTCTCTTGACCTCGACATAATCTTTTTCGAGGTAATCACGGATCAAATAGAATCGCCGCTCGATGTGCTTGAACTTCTGGTGAGATCTTGGCTCCTTAGCTAGGGCTATGGTACCATTATTATCGCAGTAAAGAGGTATGGCATCCGATGACATCACTCCAAGCTCTGCGGCAAACTTCTTATATCAGAATACCTCCTTCGCAACTTTCGATGCAGCAATGTACTCTGCCTCCATGGTGGAATCAGCAATCATCGTCTGTTGGAAATTCTTCCAGCTGACTGCACCACCATTGCAAATGAACAGACTCTCAGATGTCGACTTTCGATCATTTATATCAGACATAAAGTCTGAGTCTATATATCCCTGAATCTGGAGTTCTCCATTCTCAAAGACTAGAAACATATCCTTAGTCCTTCTCAAGTACTTAAGGATACATTTCACAGAAGTCCAGTGCTCTTCACCTGGATTCGACTAATATCTGCTTGTGACACTCACAGCATGGGCTATATCAGGTCGTGTACATAGCATGACATACATGAGGCTCTCTATTGCCGAAGCATAAGGGATCTTGCTCATGCATTCAATCTCCTCAAGTGTGCTAGGGCACATCTTCTTGAAGAGATGAATGCCATGTCTAAAAGGTAATAAACCTCTTTTGGAGTTTTTCATGCTAAATCTTTTTAGCACCTCCTCTATGTACATCTTCTGTGAAAGTCCGAGCATCCTATTTGGTCTATCTCTATAGACCTTAATACCCAGTATAAAGGATGCCTCTCCTAGATCTTTCATAGAGAACTCCTTAGACAACCATACTTTGATTGAGGTCCACATGGAAATGTCATTCCCAATTAGGAGGATGTCATCTACGTACAATACGAGGAAGACAACCGTGCTCCCACTAATCTTTTTGAACACACATGGTTCCTCCTCATTCTTGATGAAACCAAATGTTTTGATCACATCATTGAAACGAGTATTCCAACTCCGAGATGCTTGCTTAAGTCCATAAATGGACCTTTGCAGCTTGCAAACCTTGTGATCATCATCACTGGATGTGAAACCAAGTGACTGTTCCATATAGATATCTTCTTCAAGATGTCCATTTAAGAACGCCGTTTTCACGTCCATCTGTCATATTTCATAATCGAAATAGGTTGCAACAGCAAGCAATGTACGGATGAATTTTAGCATAGCTACGGGTGAGAAGGTATCCTGATAGTTAATGCCTTCGCGCTGACTATAACCTTTCACTACGAGCCTAGCCTTGAATGTCTCTACATTTCCATGTGTACCTATCTTTCTCTTGAAGATCCATTTACACCCAATAGGTATAATACCTTCAGGTGGATCTACCAAGGTCTAGACTTGGTTTGAGTGCATCGAATCAATTTCTGATCTCATTGCCTCTAACCATTTCTCATAATCGATATCTGATATCGCCTCGTCATAGATCTTGGGATCATCACCATGAACCCCATTTTTCGTGAGGAATTTTCTCTACATCCTCTTATATGGTACCTAAGTACCTTTCCGGAGGACGAAAAACTCTAGTCGATCTACGAGGTGGAAGAGGTTGTGTTAGGACTGGTTTTAATTGATTGAGTTCTTCAGGTTCTTTAGCTCGTTGCACTTGGGAGACATTCTCCTTGAGCTTAATTATTCTTCCAATGCCACCATCTTGAATAAATTATTTTTCAAAAAAAAATAGCATTTCGACTCACAATCACATTGTGGTCTTCTGGAATATAAAAATAGTATCCTAATGACTCTTTAGGATATCCTATGAACAGAGCTCTAAAATATCTGAACTCTAACTTGTCCGTCTGCTGTCTCTTGACATGAGCCGGACAACCTCAAATTCTGAGATGATTCAGACTTGGCTTCTTACCATGCCATATCTCATACGGTGTGGTAGGAATGATTTTAGAGAAAATTCTATTCAATACATAAATTACTGTCATGAGACAATATCCCCAAAAAAATTCAGGGAGGTCCACGAAGCTCACCATGGAACGGACCATATCTAATAGGGTCCGATTTCTCCATTCTGAAACTCCGTTGAGTTGTGACATTCCAGGTGGAGTCCATTGAGAGACTATACCATTGTCTTTAAGATAGTCTAGGAACTTTCGATTAAGGTATTCACCTCCTCGATCTGATCGAAGAACCTTAATGGGCTTTCCTGTTTATTTTTCTATCTCATGTCTGAATTTTTTGAACTTTTCAAAAGCTTCAGACTTGTGTTTCATTAGAAACACATATCCGTACTTAGACATATCATCGATAAAGATAATGAAGTAGACGTAGTTGCCTCTAGCCGGCACATCAAATGGGCCGCACACATCCGTATGTACTAAGGCAAATAGGTCTGTGGCCCTTTTCCCATGTCCCACAAAAGGAAGCTTGGTCATTTTGTCTTGAAGGCATGATTCATTTCTGCTATATGATCTAGCCTTAGGTGTCACAGATACCTATCATTTAGACTATCTCTAAGCCTTCTAATTCCTATGGCATTCATATTTTACTCGATATTAAATACAGATACATCAACAAGTAACTGATATAGATCGTTAATGATAAAATCATTTGTAACTTTATTATTTTCATAAAAAATATTACAATGATCCTTATGAAAGCTAATCACATAACCTTCTTGTGCTAAACATAAAATAGAAATCAAATTCCTGCTTGTTGCAGGCACATAATAACAGTCTCTTAAAACTAAATCTAATCCTAATGATAATCGCAGAGGGTAGGTTCCCACGGTCACAGCAGTAACTCTTGCTCCGTTCTCGATACGTAGGATCATCTCCCCATCCCTTAGCCTCCTGCTCTCCTCAAGGCCCTGTATAGAAGTGCACAAATGAGCACTAGAACCAGAGTCAAGCACCCAACTGGATGTAGAAGAAATCGTAAGGTTAGATTCTACAATGAGTATACCTCCAGAAGGACCATCCTTTTTGTTCTTTAGGGTGGCCAGGTACTGAGGATAGTTTCGCTTCCAATGGCCGTCTGATTGGCAGTAAAAATATTTTTTCTTATCAGCAGCCTTCTTCTTCGGTTCTGTCTTCTTCTTCTTGCCATCCACCTTCTACTTCTTCGCAGACTTCTTTTTCTTTCCAAAAGACTTTCTCTTGGAAGAAGTCTGCTCCATAGTAAGAACTGAGCCTTTTGAACCCTTCATAGAAAGCTCAGCCGTAATCAGCATGTTCATTAACTCGATCAAGGTACACTGCATCTTATGCATATGGAAGTTCATGATGAACTGACCATATGCATCGGACAAGGACTGAAGGATCACATCAATCTGAAAATCCTTATCTAAGATGATACCGAGCTTCTCAAGCTCCTCAAGATCCTTGATCATTGTCAAACAATGATCTTGGACTGACTGTCCATCACACATCTTGGCCTTAAAAAGTCTTTGACAGACTTGATACTTAGCCGCGTGACTCTATTCACCAAACAACTCTTGCAGGTGAGCCAACATTTAGTGGGTAGTCAAAATGTTCTCATGCTGGTGCTGCAAGTCATCAGACATTGCACCCAACATATAGTACCTTACTTTGTTATCATCATCCGTCCATTTTTTCAGAGACGCTATCTGTTCAGCAGTCGGACGTGCTAGCATGGCAGGTGGGTCCTGGTCTAAGACATGAGTTAATTTTTCGAAACTCAGAATAATTCTGTAGTTTCTCAACCAATCTTTGAAATTTGGACCAGTCAATCTATGGGTGTCTAGTATTTTGGTCAGGAGGTTGGAGGTAAACATGTTTCCTATAGAGAGTCAAAAGTTTCTAATTAGATTTTGTAATCAGACTTAACCAATTTATTTAGAAGTTTTATTTTTAAATAAATTAGACTTCTACTATTTTTTCAGATCCCTACACTCCCTTGGTAGAGATGTGAAAATCTCCGTGATCAGTGATTTCTAGTGGATGGTGCGGTCTCATCAACTAGCTCATCACCTCACCTAATAGTTATTGGTAATGGGTCAACCGATGAGTGGACAACTCTTGTCCAATGATTCTCTAATCATGTTGCACCCAAAACTTGGTCTCTAATTCATGAAGCCCACTATGTCCAGAATATTGGTCCAATCCTTAGTTAAGTCAGACCCACCATTTGTACGAACTAGATTTCTGATTGGATCCCTCACCGTATCTGAAATATTGAGCCCAACCCATCCTCTAATTCGTAGCATCCAATGCCTAATGGACATGGTTGCATCTTTCCGGTGCAACTGAGTCACTGTAACCAACCGAGAACAATCAACCCCGGGAAGGGCCCGCACATCCACAATGGTGGAAGATCTAGACTTAATATTTTCTTAGAAAGATTTGATTTAGATCTCATTAAACTTGACTTGACATAGTCATAACAATTATGACTAACCTAGTGGTATGGGTTAGCTCGAATTGTTAGCCACCTCTAATCAGAACTGGATCGACACATATGACCAGGTAAGTGAGATCGATGGAAGGGATATACCATTAACTCAACAAGAACGTATTCGAGTCGAGTAGCTCCCAATTAAAAATCAGTCGGTCGCATCTGTCCAACTTATCTTAGACACCAAATTATCGAACCAGAACTAATTGGGTTAGCCTACAATCCATGCTCTAACCACTGTGCCAAATTAGGTCTTAACTTGATCGAGTCACATCTAAATGTGATTCGACCTTGACCCAGACTTAATCCTATTAGGCTAGTCAATTATTAGCTTTCATGATTCCACCTAACCAACTCTTGATTCGGTTTGATCAACCGCTAGACCTAATTGAGCTACCCAAGCCCGAACCCAATTTTATGAAAATATTTTAGATCTGAAATTCTCAATTTTAGATCAAATTAATTTCATAAACTTAATTCATTACTTAAGTTTGGGTTCATAAGCAAAATATGTAAAATAAATCCTAGACTTTCAGAATCTAGGATTTTGTAGAAAAGTAAGTTTTGATTTCTGATTAAGGATGAACGCGCGACACCCCTACACGTCATAAGAACATCCCATTGAATGAAAAGAGAGGGTCTTAAAATCCTACTTCATTTTTATGATCGGACGGCCTTGAGGAACACCTTAATCAGAAATATAAATTTAACTACAAAACTAGTTAGATCTAAATTTACATATCTCATATACAATTTAAGATCTAACTAATACATGCTTTGCTTACATCTCATGTATCAAAAATTAATCTAATTAATATACTTTCAGATCTGATACATCACATATAATATCTAAAAAATAAGATTTAAATTGAACTATTCAAAATTAAATCTATTCTAGACAAGTTATTGGAACAATTCTACAACTAGTCTAGGCATGCAACAGATCAATTTTATGAAAAAATTAAAATTTTATTTTTTATTTTTTAATTTGATTATAACATTTATAATATTAGAAAAAATAGAAAATAAATTATATTTAATTCATATTTTAATCTCATTAAAATATAAAACTTAAGACTGTTCATGGATTCAACTAATCCTAGTCTAGTCATGCATCTCATACATGTTAGATCTTCTTAGATTTAATTTTAAATATTTTAATTTCAAATCTTATCATATCTGATGTGATATCTAAAATTTTTTAAATATCAAATAAATAAATAAAAAATTAGATCTAAATTAGATCTGAAATAGAGCCAAAAATCTGGCTCTGATACCAATTGAAGGAAAAATTATCTTTTTCTTTTGTAGGATCTTCCAGATTTCATCAAATCTGGGACGGAATAATTTAAAAAATTTTATCCTACACTATTTTAGATCTAATATCTGTTAGATCTAATTTTATTATCTGATATTTAAAATTTAAAATTAAATCTAAAAGTATGAGAAGTATAGACATACCTCAAGGGTAATCTGATTACCCTGTAGATGATCTCAGCAAAGCCCGAGGTTCTGATGTAGCCACGCAAGCGCCTGGCCTCTACCGATATCCACTCGAACAAGACCTGGAATATCTTCTCCTCATGAATCTATGCTCCAAAAATTAGATCTCTATCTGATTTGAAAGTTCTTCAGAATTCCTTCTGAAGTTGGAGCAGCAGCCTGTCGACGATGTCCTGCAGCCTTCCTGTTCCAGGCGTCACCACGCCTTGGACCTTTGCCAGATGGATGTCCAACTCCTTGGACGTGAAGAGGGGAGAGAGGAGAGTAGGAAGGATATGGAGAAGAGGAGAGGATTTTTGTTTTGACTAGGTATTGAGCAGAAACTTACAAACCCTAGGCGCAGACAGGGATTTTATAGACCCTGTATGCTGCACAGTGCCACATCATTCGACCAATCAAAAAATTTTAATAAATTCTAAAAAAATTTTGATTGGTAGAGTGATGTCATATGATCATATCAGATAAAAACTCCCACTCTCTCTCCAATGTTGGCACCAACAATGGATAAGCACAAGGGAGATGGTGTCCGAGAGTCCATGTTGATCAAGACACCTTCCATTCTTATCCATTTGGGGCGCCCACTTTAATCCAATTGGGCTCACGCCATAATCTAATTATGGCACCCAATTTAATATAGATTTGGCATGTAGACACTTCACAAAAATTCTTCAATGAACTCTCTTCAGTTTAAGACCCATATGTCAATATTTGACAGATGTCCTAAAATAAAATTGGCAGGTGATAGGAATTAGCAGGTAATTGTCTTAAATTCATCTCATGAATTAAGACAAGCCTTTTTTGAGCTGGACAAACTTCATTTAGACTGAGAAAAACTTTTTCAATATTCTCTGGATGAGTCATATCATATTTGGCTCAGTAGAGACAGAAAAGATTACACGAGGAGAAAATTAGGCTCAATCGTATGCTAGCATGATTTTCTTGAACCTAATTGGATCTTATCCAAATCAATTGGGTTAGCCCAATTGATGACATCCAGACCCTAACCCTTATTTATATGATCCAGTTAGGTTCAATTTCGTATGGTAATGAGACATGTCATGATCTCATCATCGACATCATCGAAACTCTTTTCGATGGATCAGAACTCTTCTGACTCAGACAATTAGAATGATCGATCATCAATATCATTCTAATTGCTTCCAAAATTTATCAGTGACACCTAACAGTATGTGGTGGCAACCCATCAGAACTGAAGATGAACCTCTTCGTGCAGCTACCTGTGTGATTGAGTTCCTCTATCATGAGTCCTGACTGAATTAGGGTTAAGGTGAACTCGTCAAACCCAACATCAGTCATATGAATCAATCGAACGATCCGAGTCCGATGTGAAATCCCAATGAAAAACTCTTTTTTCATTATTTCACTCTGTCATGGCCATGGACTTAAGGACTCGATCTTTTGATCACCATAGGACTACTCCTCTCTTCTACTGAGGTTGATAGATCCCATCTTGGTGCGACCTAGTTTCTACAATGAATATGCTACAGCCAACATATACCTCAGGATTCCAAATAGCTAGGAGACCGAGTTATGGTGTAGTCAAACTATAACACACTCAAGGTGAACTGTCGATGCACCTCAGGTCAAAGAACTAGACACACAACTGCAACATCGAGCTAGTCATCGATGAAAAGGTAGACTTCCTTATGACTGCTCGATATGGTCACGCTCAGTACTCTCGTTCTTAATGAATACCTGTACTCTCACTTCGGTATCTCCACATCGTAGACTCAAGACACATCTATCCTAAGGAAGCGATCGTACACCAACCTTCCGGATCGATCACCATCCTCGTGATGATCCTATAGTCAGGAGCTGTTTATGAGTTAGTTATGTAAATTTATGTCTTAAATTTTTAACTCTTAAAAATATGATTGACATTCCTACTAACTCAAAAGATGTATCACAGACACAATGTACACAATGTGACTGAAGAATAACCCATTTATTGATTTATAGTCAAAATTATAAATTTACCTTTAAATTTATACAGAAATATGTCAGCCAATCTGGCATCTAGGGCACACATCTAACACATGCCACCGGCCCTCTCCCGGCTCCCCCTGACTGCTTCCAGTCTTCCTCTTTCTCCCGCCGTTGGATCTAACTTTTTTGAGCCGCCAGCTACCTCCCTGAGCTCCGAGTCCCCAGCACACCTCCTCCTTCTTGCCCCCGCCTTCCTCTTTCCTCCCCACCCCCCTTCTTCTCCTGCCATATAGCACCATCTCCTACCGCAAAGCACTGCCTCCATGCTATAGTACCATCTTCATGGGTTTGGTGAGTATTAGCAATGACGGCGGCGATGACTGCATAGCAGTCGTCAAATACCATTGTTTCATATTTTTTAATATTTTTAAATTAATATTTATAAGATTTAGTTAAATTAAATTTAATATTTAAATTAAATTAATAATATTTAATTAAATTTAGTTAAATTAGTTTTAAATTTTTGGATCAAACTCAAGGAGGGCCACGGCTTGACCCAGCCCAATCTGTTTCCAATCCTATTTGCAATCCCGCTTGGCCTGGATGCCATGCTAGTGTGCTCGCACAGTCTAGTCGTCTGGCACGCAGCAATATGAATATCATAAGAGTACAATGAACAATGATGTATGTATAAAGGACAAATGGTAGGCAAAAATAGAGAGTGACTACTATGAAATTTTTGAAGAAGTGATCAAGTTAAGCTATCTTGGAGGTACTAGTATCATTTTATTTAAGTACCGATAGTTTGATACTGACAATAATATGAAGATTGATCGATTACACGGACTTATTGAAATCAAATATAAATCAAAAGTATATGTCAATGACCCCTTTGTACTAGTCCAACAAGCTATTCAAGTGAATTATACTCCTTTTCCATCAAGAAAAAGAAGAAAAAAAGATTGGTGGGCTGTATGTAAGGTTAAGTCTTAAGCTGCTCATTACGAGCTCAAAGAAAAAGAAGAAGAAGAAGAGTTCCATTTACTAGAATCCTTTCAGAAAGATGAAACATTAGGGATTCATTAGCATTTAATGGATGCAAAGTTGGATGCTCTAGAAATTCTCCTACACGATGGCCAATATGAGGAGGTAGATCATACTGAGTTTGTTTTTAAAGAGCATTCTATCCAAGAAGGTGAAGAAAAGGAAGAAGAGGAAGAAGTGGAAGAAGAGGGGCAAGAGAAAGAATCAGACAAAGAATTTGAGGAGTACTAAACATCTGAAGAGGCTGATGAGTAGTACTCTTCACTTGCAATGAACTTCTGGACCTCTGACTCATTTTAAATACTTATCTTGCATTGCCATCCATCCGAAGGATACCAAACATCCGAAGAGTACCAAACATCTAAATACTTGTGTTGCATCATTTTAAATCTTGCATTGCCATCCATAATTATATAATTAATCTATGAATTTATTTATTTTTATTTTCAAAGATTATAGATCATATCTTTCAGAGGTCAGAGCCATCACAGCTAAAGAGAGAGCTCTCATGCAGCTAACTTGCATGGTTCTGCAGCACACTTACCATGTTATTTTATTCTTTATTATCTAATATAAGATTCTTTATGATGCCTTGATACTCTTAAGTTCAAATACTGTGGGGTCACTAGTGACCCCACAGTCATACGGAGCAACATCCGATTCTCAGAGTCAGTAGCATGATAGAAGATCCATCTGATTCATGATACATCCGACTCGATCGGAGGATAGAAAGCTCGTTTACATTCAGAGCTGCTCGTAAGTACTATATTTTCACTGAATATGTTTAAAATTTAACTATTTTAGAGACTAATATTTATTGTTCAAAATCAATTTTATAGCATATTTACAGAGCCTGAGATACTTCGTGTGGTTACCGAGATCATCCGATGATTGATGTCAAGATCGACGAATGAGTTTTCCAGTTAACCATCGGAGGCTCGTGATACAGCCTGGGAGATATTCCTAGTAAGTCAAAGATGTTTAATTTTTAAATTCACATAGTAGGTTTGTATTCTATTTATTAATACATGGTTGCTTCTACTTGCAGATGTACTATTAATTTGAGACTCAGAATGAAAAGGCTGGCCGTTGGACCTTCGAGAAGGTGGCCATATAGAGATTTCAGGATGGGCTATACAGCCTTCAACAGTCCATCATAGAGCACTCCAGTTTTGAATAACCATCAGACTGGAAGTCTTACACAGATCACTGAATGCGGGGCACCATTAGCGCACATGTGACCGATAGATTGATAAAAATTCTATACTTAAATTAATTTCATATTGAATTGATCATATATATATTTTAATTAATTTAATTTTATTATTTATATATTGTAGATATGGTAGCTGGGTCATGCACCAAGGCAGCTGCAGATATGGGAGGCCACACACCAGTCTAGGAGGACTGATGATTATTTAGATTCTAGATCTCGACAAATCATGATAATAAATTTAAAATATTATTTATTAAATTTTTATATACACTGATATGTATACACTAATGAATTTTTAAACTGTATAGATGGATTATGCGGAATATCTCATATCACGATATGGTGAGAATTCATCCTCTCAGCCCCTCTTTGATCTTGAGGGATGGCTCAGGGCCATTGGAGGGGTGAGTAAGAGCCGGGTCATAGGATTTAGCCATAGCTTCGATTTTTCAACAGCTCGATACTCTTCGACGTCCACCTCTCAGGCCTCGACGATCCAACCATGGTGTGACGCACATGTGGAGGAGGTTGTGTGGAGGTTTTGAAGCCAGCAACCTTAGAGCTTCTAAGGTATAATCCACGATACAGTCATTGAGATTCTCCGAGATCTGCATCAGCAGATTAGATCATAGCCATCACAGCAGATAAGTTTAGCTATAATTTTTTTTACTTATTTTAAATTTTTATATTTAGAAGCTTCATATGTTTAAGCTTGAGTCTCGAAAAAAAAAATCTAGAGAGTAAAAATTCAATCTAATCATTCAATCGATGGATCAAAGGTGTCTATAGCTCCACATCATCGAATGAAATATGGAAGAACAATCTATTTGAAAATCGGACTAGTATATTGAAATATACATTTTTGTATCGATAAATATATTTTCATATCAAAACTTATTAATAATATTTTATTTTTTTTATTACAGAATACTGAAACATTCGGCTCTCATATATCAGCTGCTAGAGATGACGTATAGGAGCAGAAGGTGGATGAGGAGGATAACGAAAAGGATCTCACATGATTTTTTTTTTTATATATATATGTAATTTTGATACTTGTAAAGCAATATAAATTTATAAAATTATATAATTTATATTTTTAATATAATATAATTAATTTTATATTTATGATTATGATAAAAATTATTATTTTATTTATAATAAATTTTAAAAAATATTATTACTTATTATTATGATAAAAATAGACTTTAAAATATTTAATTATAATTTTTTTAAAAAAACTATTAGTGATGCAAATACTGCCGCTAATAGTTTTTTAAAATTTTTATTAAAAATTTAAAAAATTATTAGCTGACGGCATCAGCGACGATAATTACCATCGTTAATTTTTTTAAAATTTTAATTAATAAAAAAATTTAAATTATTAACGACGGCTTTAGTTGTTGCTAATATCATCGCTAATTACGCTTATTAGCGATGAAATTTTTACCATTGCTAATAATAATAATTAGTGACGATATTATTTTTCATAATATTTTAACGACGGAAGCCCATTGCTAATAGTATTAACGACGGTAAAATTATTATTAGTGATAAAAATTAACCGTCACTAATACTCACTTTTTTTGTAGTGAAAAACTATACATATGTAATACAAGATCCAAGTAACATTACCCTACATAGTTGGACCCTAAATAATAATTATTTATTTTAATCTGACATCACAATGAGGAATTACTATATATCCAATCAAAGTGTATTAAAATCTTTTCTATTTTTTAAGATAAGGAAATGGTAAGGGGAGAGCTGTTGGCTATCCTTGAACCCACCTTAATTAGGTCCGAACCGACTTGTCAAACTTAAAGAATTATTTTTTGAAAAAGACAAAACAAAAGCTCACTGTACAAAGAAAAGATATTCAATTTTAAAATAACGAGGAGGAAGTCAATACCAAGAACAGAATCCCCATATTTCTCGGGCTTGTGTGCCACTACCAACCCACACCATGATACCCCCATCCCAAATGTCCTCCCCATTCTTTTCACCTCCTATTTTATTATTTATTTCAGCATTATTCACTAATTAACTCTAAATCCAAAACTCCAATTAAGGCAAGACCATTGATTGGCTTAACAAAAAAAAAGGGGCGCATGCCTGATGGCTTTAAGGCGTTGGGAGCAAGTGGGAGGAAAAGGCCCGCCCCGCGCTTCCCATCCTCGTGTGCCCGAGAGAACAGAGTGCTCGTTGTGGGGAGAGGGAGAGGGAGAGAGAGAGGGAGAGAGAGTAAGAAGGCCATCTTTGGACTGGTTCGTTCGTTTCGAGCGCATCTCTCTCTGCCCATCACTTCGCTCGCTGTGGGCTTCGCTCCCTTGGTGACACCGAATTCGGACGGGTGGCGAGAGAAACCAAGAGCCCAAGACGCTCTCTTTTGGCCTTGCCTTCCCCTCTGTTCCCTTTTTTCTTCCATCTCCGTCTTCGAGGAATCCACCTCTCTCCTCCTCCTCCTCGATGGCTGTTCATGCCCAGCACCCGTCCAACGTTCTGCTTCTAAACCGGTAAGTATTGCTTTCTTCTTCTCCGGTTGATAGGTTTCTTGGCTCTAGTTCCAAAAAGTTTGGTTTTTTTATGTAATTATGGCTGTGAGGACGCGTGCAGAAGCGAGCAGGAGAGGAAGAGCATGGAGTTTTCCCAAGCACCTACCGGGTTCCTGGACCAATCCGCCGTGTTCTTCTCCAATGGAGGTTGGTTTGGCCTCGGTTCTCTTCTTCTTTTCTAAAGAAAGATTTCTCTTTTATTGTCTCCTTAAATGAGATGGCTTTGTTTGGTGGCAGCGAGTGGGAATCCACGAAAGCGGGGAAGGGAAGCGGCGTCCATTCCAATGGAGAGCTCGGCGCAGAGGAACTCCATCGATCTCCTCTCGCTGCAACGGCCGCCCGCTGCATCCCTCTCTCCCCCGACGGTGATAAGCCTCGCCCAGCTCCAAGCTCGTCCTCCTCCTCTTGTCTCCACCGGCCTCCGTCTCGCCTTTGAAGACCAGCACCAGCTCCAGAACAACAGCCAGGCCAATCCCCTGCTTTCACCCTCGCTCTTCCCTGTTCTCTCCGATGACCTCTCCCTCCAACTCAACCAACACCAGGATGAACTCGACCGGTTCCTCCGCGCCCATGTAAGCTTTGTCTCTCCTCTTTAATCGGTTCTCCTTTTTGTTGGTTTTTCCCTCTGTGGCTAAAGGTAGCTCCTTTTTCTCATGGCAGGGAGAGCATCTCCGCCGGACGCTGGCGGAGAAGCGGCAGCGGCACTGCCGGGTTTTGCTGTGCGTGGCAGAGAAGGCGGCAGTGCGGAGGCTGAGGGAGAAGGAGGCGGAGGTGGAGCAGGCGGTGAGGCGCGCGGCCGAGCTCGAGGACTGGCTCGCCCGCCTAAAGGCGGAATCTTTGGCGTGGCAGGCCAAGGCCCTGGCCGACCAGGCGGCGGCCGTAGCCCTCCACGCCCAGCTCCAGCAGGCCCAGGCCGCCGCTGCCGCGGCGGAAGAGATGGAGGGCGAGTGCCGCGACTTGCCGGCTGAGGATGCAGAGTCGGCCCACGTCGACCCGGACCGGGCGCCCCCGGCTACGTGCCGGTCGTGCCGGGTGGCGCTGGCGTCGGTGGTTGTCCTTCCTTGCCGCCACCTCTGCCTCTGCGCCGACTGCAGCGACGCCGCCCCGTCCTGCCCCGTTTGCGGCTGCGCCACCACCGGAAGCCTCCACGTCTTCCTCTCCTAATAAATGAGACCACCCCCGCCTCATTATCATCATAGCCCATGACCCATCACTAGCCGTCCAAAATTACAGACAAAAAATAATAGAACATTAGAAATTTAGAACAGGCTGGACCTTAGCAGTTAGCAGTGGAGAAGACCGAAGTAAATCACTGTTAAAAAAAAAAAAAAAAAAAAAATCTTTTTTTGTTGGATTTAGAAAATTCATTTTAATATGTAATTTAATTTAATTATTTTTTTAATTAAGGAGAGGATCTATCGTATTGATTCTGGTCGTACATATTTGGTGCTACTTTTTATGGTTGGATGGAATTAAGTAGGATTGATAATTTTTGACATCATTCGTTGATATGGTTACGATGTGGTATGTATTTAAATAAATTTAAAATTAAAATAAATAAATTTATGTCATAAATGAGTTATTCTATATAATAAATTTATATTTTAAATAAAATAATTTATATAATTTTTTTTATTTTTTTTAATTCATCTAATTAAATAAATTAATAAATTACATCAATTAAAATATATTAACAGATCTTTTTAAATGGATCACTAGATGGATCGTCGGACGTATCATTTGATCTATCATTATTAATTGTATCAAACAAATCATGTCAGTCCATATATATTTATATTTTATTTATATTTTATAAATTAATTTATTTAATTAAATAGATCATATTCAGATCCAATTAATCTATGTTACACCTTCAGATAGATGTGGTCTGTGAAAATCAATTGCCAGCCCTAAATTAAGTGGGCATACGGGTCACGTGGACGGTGAGCGGACCCATGCCGTTCGGTTGGTTCGCCCACGGCCTTTCTACCGTTTCCAGCGTCCGCTTACGTGTAGTGCAGTTGAGATACCGCGCACCGCTGACGTACCACGAGCTCCCGTGCGCTCGGTCGTACGCCCGGGGAATGGCTGTCCGTCCGATCGCTGTGGTACGTCCGGATCCGTGGTGCGGGACACGGAAGCGTGGGTGTCTTTCCTTTGATTCTAATCTTGGCACGCAGCATCTTTTGCTTAAAATACATACAATGTACACGAGCTGGCAAATAGTTTTGTGAATGGAAGTGTCTGTGTGATGACGGCATTTGATTTGTTTCGCTTGCAATGATGATGCAAAAAGAAGAATAAAAGTTTAGAAGAAAAGGCTGGTGGCAACCAACTTTGGATGAGCTGGTTTGGTATAGTAGCTTCCAAAAGTTGGTGCTCATGCGTTTGATTATATATTTCCAAGCATATATATATTTATGATGTAGGTGTCACAGTTGCAGTCTTTTAAATGTATACGTATCTTGGATAGCATGTTAGAGCGTAGCTTGTGAGTCTGTATAGGTTTTGACTGCACATCTACAATTACTTGCTTAGCTACAAAGCTTACATGTGTTGCGTTTAAGTATTTTATTGCAAACGATACTTATATACATCCCTAAATATGGTATACTTCATCATAATCTTTGTTATTGATTTTCATTTTGTTTTACAAATAACAATAGGTCACGAACCCGAAATGTATGTTAGACTTCACTATATTACATTTGGCACAATGGTCGAGCTTGGTGCTAAATCATTACCCACATTGGAATAATTAGGCTGTTTGTGGTTTAAGTGCTTGATCCAACCTAGATTATGGAGAAAATATCTTTGGCCGGAAATGATGCCCAACCCAAAACCCTAACTCTAATAAGAGCGTGATTTTGACAAACCTACGTTACTTCTCATCAGGGAATGAACCTTCATCATCTATGTTGCTGTCTTCCTTCAATGAAAGGAAGAAAATGGTGACGAATTTTTGGACGGGCCAACACCAAAAGGTCCCTCCACCAAAAAAAGGAGAGGCAATGGTCAATCGGACCTAACAACAATTCTTTCCAATAAAGGTCGAAAATGTAGATGTTAGCTATAACAAGTGCTATGTGATAAATCATGAGATGCTACCTAAGTTTCTAGGTGGGTCACCATATATATAAACTTCATGTGAAAGGCAAGAAAAATTATGAACTTGCAAATGTATCACATATTTTTCATCGCTGAGTTGACATTACAATCTTTAGGAAGATGCTTAGTGAATGGCAGGTCTTGACAATCAGGCATGACCTAGGTGATGATTACTACCATTATTTGGTTGGAGGGGGTCAAGGTTTAGTCTCGTTGATTAATTCAAATTGTGGTAGTAGTTGTGACATGACATATTGGTGAAGGCTTGTGAAGCTAACATAGGTTTGAGTCTGGCGTCTAAAACTTAATTACTACAAAGACATATAGGATAACGATATTGTAGAGATATGATTTTTCATCCACTCTAGTTCTTGCCGCATCTCTCTAGAAAATTTAAGCCCTCAACTATGTGTTGATGTTTCTTTGAAGATCTCAGAGGCATGTGGCAGCGCTTAGAATCATCATATATAAAGACAAGCTAGGTATATTTGACCAAAAATTAGCAACATGATGTTACCATCTAATTAATTGCATCTAAACCTCACATGCAAACTGAAAATTAAATTTTAATCAAGCATTAGATGACCATATTATGACAGAATTTGCTAGTCATGCATACGTCAATTTCGAGAGACATGGATTTTCATGAAGTGGTGCTAGCATTGCAACCCTACCTAAAATATATCTACCTCACCTAGTATTATACTTAGCTATCCTCTCTAGGTTAATAATTTTAGGGCCTGTTTAGATATATGGGCCCAAAATCCTATGAAATTCATGGATTAGACTTAGACAACCAATTAAATAAAATTGGATTACGCTTAGGATTATAAGAATCTAAAGAATCAAGGCAGGGATCCGTCCGAATTTCATAGGGAGAAAAAAAGACATGCCCAAAATCCAATTGTTTTCTGGGTTCTTGTAATTATATGTCTAAGCTGATCTGATTTAGTGATTTTTTGGGTCCAATCTATAAATCTTATGAAATTTTGAGCCCAAACATCCGCAGAATATGTTTGGATGTTTAGATTCAAAATCTCATGAGATTCTCAGATCAAAAATCCCATGAGATTCATGAGTTTAGACAAGTACAATTAGAAAAAAAAAGTTTAGACTAGATATATATTCTCAATATCTATTGATCTGTGATGTGAGTTGCTTCGAATCTCATAAAAAAAAAAAATAATGATCTATTGACGTCATTTTTTTTCTTTTTATAGGATCCAGACTAGCTCATATAAAAGATAGTATTGAATAATTGTCGACAGAAACTTAATTCAATCTATTATTTAATATTTTTTTGATAGTTGTATTTGTTCAATTCATAAATTTTATAAAATTTTAAATTTTATCATCCAAATAGGTCTTTAGTTGGCAAAGGAAAATTACATGTATCCTACTTGAGTCGAGTAAAATTTGTTAATGATATCATCTAAAAATTTCCGTCTTAAATGCTAAAGCAGATAATCGGTGATCTACCCTTTCATTTCAGAATGGAGATATTTTATTGGAGCCACGTGATACATCCTCTGTCCTTTGGTGAATTTATTATGAAAGCTCATTGCCTGCCAAATAATGCGAGGACGGATGGAACAAATAAGTCATTGTTTTTTTGGGAAATTATTTGTGCACCGTGGATGATATAGAAAATCCCACATGGAATGGATCATTTCACACGATTGATTTATATAATTATTATTTTTTAATATATATTTAATATTTATAATTTTATTTTTTATTTAAAAATTTTATATGATGAAAATATTTTAATTTTTTAAAAAATTAATAATATTTTATAATATATTATAACTTCTTACACATACAATGTCATAATATGTTCCAAAAAATTATGACATCCTACGGTATATTATGACATCTTTCATTAAATTATGATTTTCTGTATACAGGATGTCATAATATGATTCAGAATATGATAATATGGTTTTAAGATGTCATAATATAAGGGAGATATTTTTTTTTAACTATTTTTCAATAGATATTTAATATCTGCAGCTCAATTTTTTCGTTTAAAAATTTTAAATGATAAAAATACTCCTGCTTTTTGAAGAAAATTATGATATCCTATGGTATATTATGAAATTCTGTGTCAAAATTATGACTTACTACACGAAGGATGTCATAATATGGATACAAAATGTCATAATTTTTTTCAAAAAATAAGAATATTTTCATCATCCAAAATTTTCAAATGAAAAAATAGAACTACAGACATTAAATGTACGTTAGAAGTGATGACTACGTGGATCAATCACATAAAGTAATATGCTCTATATCGAATTTCCTACACCATCCGCAGTGTACAAAAAATTTCTCTTGTTTTCTCATAAAGGCCTTTCTATTGGGATAGAGTATACTCTCAAAAGACAAATATAATCTTCTTGCTTAGTTGATTGAAATTACTTTTGGACTTCAGATTATTAGTTTCTGTTCTACGAAAGGCATGTGAATGGTTATGTTTTTATCTAATCCTTCTCTAACTTTTCATCCTTTAGCTCGTTAATATACAGCAACAACATAGATTTTTTTTAAAAAAATCACCAAAACATATTATATTTGGATTTTAGATATTTTCATCTGTGTCGATCTCATATCACTGGCTATCTCTAACGTGAATAACATATAATTGATTTTGAATAATTGCATAATTTACAAATATCTAACATTTACTATGTACTTTCTATTTCTTGTACAAGCATACAGATGGATACATTAATATTTGTTGATGATTTATCAAATAAGTTTTAACAGTTCATTTAGAGGTCTCCACCGAGGAAACAACTTAGTTTTATCCTATGGCAATCACCTGAACCCCGGGAGATTCAATGGCTTCCATAAATCACATCAAGACTGCAAATAATTCATGGGAATTATTGCCATCAGAATGTGTCATCTTCATGCAATATCTTAAGATATGAATATTTTCTAGACTTGTTTAATCGGCTGAAGGTGACTGAGACAAGAAGAGGTGATAGTTACATCATTGGCATCATATCTGAAATTTATATGAAAACAAATATTGCAAAATTACATTGCTCCATGCTTCATGGTGTTACATCCAGGGCCATGGAATGCCTATGAGCCTGTATCAAGACTACTTAAAAACCAGAACTATTCTACCAAAAAGAAGGAATTATTTGGATAGTGGAAATAGTCCTCTAAGGCAACTCATTGAGGCTCGGAACTATGGGGGCCTGGTTGTAAGGCTGCGAGAGTATTAACATCTGTGCTTCCATTGGCATTTAAGTCTCTCAGGAAATCTTCTATTTCCCATGATGACATAGCATATAATTATTCATGGTGGCTGCCATAATATTTTGCATCTCTCAATAAAATTGTGTTATAGAATATGCTTAGATGCATCAAGATCTGATTAGATTCAAAGTGGAAATTTGGTATGGCTATACATTTAATGGGGGCCAATATTGGGTTATCCATGGTCCCTACGAGTATATTCTAAATTCCATACCAAGAATGAACATCACATGCAGTAACAAAACATTTATGTGCAATCCATGACAAAGGTTTTGGAAAACTTACTATATATGCTCTTTATGCATTCATTGTTTCATTTTCCTTTGATGATAAACAATCTTTACGATTATCTATGTCCATGATTTATGCACTGGAGGACTTCATGATTATATGTAGAAATTGTTGCTAGCATCTAAATCTTACTGATCCATATTTTAATAGGTTTAGGTCTGCACTTGAGATTTTATAGTGAAGCCAACTTGAACTTGACCCAAATCCCTGTAAATTACCTGATTTATTACATATGTAAATGCATACATATATCTATCAATCCCTGCTTCTCCCCTTCCCCAACCCCCCCCCCCCCCACCCTCCTTTTTTTTTTTTTTTTTTTAATCTTTTTTGTCCCCCTCGAACCAGTCTGCTTCAGATGATAAACCTATATGACAATTTGATTTTTTTTTTTTTCTTTATTGGTGCCTTAGATTGGGTCGAAAGCAGCCTATAAGATTGACTAGGTGCACTCACATCTCTCTTAGCTGAGGTCCATCAAAGGTTGATTATTTATGAAGAGATGCATTTTTTTGTGATGGCATTTTGCCTAAATAGTAGACACAAGACTCAAACCCACGTAAATTACTTGATTTATGGCATACGTAAATGCACGTGTATACACATATAGATATGTATGTATGCATATAAGTACATATACATACACATATATATAATTATATAAATACATACATATGCATATACATGCATGTATACATGTATAATACCAATTTTGCTTATTTATTTATCCTTCGGTTAAGAAATAAAACTAATGTTATGTTAGAATATGTTTGGGTAATTATACTTGACTTTCAGTATAACTTTTCAATTTTGAGTCCCTCATCGTTATATCGTTAACCATCAATTGTTTTTCATGATTTTATTATTGCAGCATACATTGGATGTTTATAAACCTCCCAAAGAATGGATTGTTTAGCTTGATTAACTCTTTCGGACATAACATTTGATACTTATTTGATACTTGATGCTACCAGAACCCAACTACCACCCAACTTGAATCTAAATTTATTATCAATGGATCAATTATAAAACAAAAATTAGATTCTAAACTTCTACATGTATGGTTATGTATTTAGTAACACCCATGTTGTTGGCATCACCTTGCGCCATCTTAAATGTAAGGTATCAATGGGTAGCTAGTCTGGATGGGCCCCGTTATGAGCCTGGCCCAGCTCCAAGAAAACTAATGAGAGATTAGCCCAAAAATAGGGCAAATGGGCCCTAAGTTAACCTGGTCCTAACCAGACATTTTTTTATTGGAAAAAATTATATGAGACACCAGGCCAAGTGAGAAGGTTATGGTAGGTTTAGGTTTGGAGATAGATTAAGAGAGAGAGGATGACAAGATGATCTATAGGACGTGGTCGCTGCTGTCATCGATTGTGGTGATCTGAGGAGGGATCGCCTCCCTTTGCCTCGCCGACATCTTTCTTTTCGGTGGAAAGGTACACCTTCTCCATTTCACTCTCTCAAAAGCTTCAAAAGCCCCCTCCTTTCGATGCTTTTGCTCTCCTTTTTTCTGTTGGATTCTGATCAGTTTGTATATTCTCTTCTAACTCAAAGATGTATTTTGTGTGATGTAGAGATTTAGCTTGTCTGATCGGTAAATTTAGTTGCAATAGATATTTCTACCTGCGATTTTATATTATTTGGAGATGGATATCTATTGCATGATTTTTATGGTTTTGGATGAATTTACAAATCGAAAACGTAAAAGAAAAAAATAAGAAAAAATAGGTAAAATCTCAGAGTTTTTTATTGTTATCTAATAAAACGGAAAGTAGAACCGTCTTGATATAGTCCATTTGTTTTCTCCCCTTTCTGTTTACTGCTCTGCTCTGCTTCATCGAAATCTTATTCAAGATCTTTAAAATTTTCTCGAGGAAAGCTTGTTCGCAATTTTACATTGATATAGGTTTTGATCTTTATGTTATGGGCTTGAATAAATCTTGTATTAGATCTAGTAGGTTAAGGATCGTCGTGGTAGCCTTTTTTTTTTTCTCCCTTACGAAAATGGTGGGTATACCACCACTGCAAGGTTCGAACCCTCGACCTCTCCAGGTTGGAGAGGGGTGCCAACCAGCTAAGCTAAGAGATTGATAAACAGCTACTAAAATATTACGATTTGTAAAAAGAGAGGCTAAAGATCTTAGAAAATAAAATTATTGAGGAAATGCATAATGATCGAGAATTTTTGTACTCATGGAGGATGAGTTGACGTGATAAGGTTTGTATTTGTTGTGTTTCGGGAGAAGACACGAGAGTGGGTCTATAGTCTTTTAGGTGCATGCCATCGATGGAGGAATGATTGAAAGCTCACCAAAGGAAACTTCCAGCATGTTAGGTTTGCATGCACACAAGACATAGAAGAAGTTCACCTAAGTTTTTCAATGGTTTTGAATTACTTTTGAGATTCTGTTATGTTGTTGGTCTAGAGTATGTTAGTTAGGAATTAGCTGCTATGGCGACAACATTGAGGAGATTTATGATATTGGCTTTGATAAAGTTAGAATTCAAATACCAAGGACGAGGAATGAAAGAAGCAGTAGAGGTTTTGGTGAGTGCATAATGTGTTCCAGATGGGTCACTCTTTTATCATAAAAATTAATTGTTGAAGGTGCTTGGTGATGTTTATCATGTAGAAATAAAAGATGAGTATTGTTATTCGCTTATCTCTAATAATGCTAATTGCTATGATCTTAGTTGCTGGAATCGGTAGCTGACATAATTGTGGGTTTGACAAAATGAGAAATTTAAAAACTCTTGAAGGAAGTATTTATGAAGCAAGTAGGTCTTTTGAGTATTAGAGGAGTTTCTGAAGTAAGTTTGCTACCTAAGATAGAAAATTCTTGCTATTAACATCACGGTTGTTTTGAGATAAATAAGTTTTTGCTGTTTGTAATTGTTGATTCACCTGATAAGCTTTAATCGACAGCTCAAGGAAGTTTTTCCTAATAGAACCATCACAAAAGAGTTGGGCATATAGTTAGTGCTTGGTACTTGTGTAATAGCTAACAGTCACCTGAGAGGGATGGGGGGGCCCAATGGTCAATACAATGAATACTGTTGTTCAAGTTCCTATCAACCCCTCAAATGGTAAGTTGAAGTGGCAGCTCCCAAAGGTAACAAATAAGGTTGGTTTGTACTCCAGAACAGCAAGCTAGGATGCTTATCAATACAAGACTATAGTAATCTTGATTTTTTCCCATTTTATTAGCTTATTGTTACTTGATGTTCTTGCAGAGGTAAGTATTTTCCTTAGCATGAGTGATTCCCCTATATCTTGGATGAATGAGTCCCCATATAGTCTTAAGGGGTGCTTGGTTCGTGATCGAAATTAGAATCAGTATCGTCAAATCTTCCGAAATGCTTGGTTTGCGATCAAAATCGAAATCAGAGTTGGAATGAAAATGTGAATCTATAGAAAAGAGTAGGGATTGAGTTCTATGTAGATTGAGCCATTCTCATTCCACCCTGAAATCGGAATGAGACTCCTCTCCCATTCTCATTTCGATTTTAGATCCCCACTCTCTCCAACCAAGCACCTCCTAAAGTATCATAGTTCCAATTGTAATTAGCTCAGTTCTAGTGATCAAGGTCTTCTCTTCCCATTTTGTTTTCAAGCTTTAATCTTGTGCTATCAAAATGGTGCTAGAGCAGTCTTTCCTATGGATCTTCAATCGAGTTAGAGTGGCTGCTCACTTCAATAACATTGTGCAATCGATTATTAAGGTTGAGCTCACACTCTAAAGTTAACATATGGAAAAAAATTGTGATGGATTTCTTTTGGCCCATATAGCTCAAAGCAGTCAATGCCCTTCCAAATCAAGTCTGACCACTACAAATGTGATTGGTTCAACAGCCACTTGAGAGGGATGTGGGAGCCCACTGGTTAGTGCAATGAATGCTTTCTGTTTTCCTCTGAACATCGGAAGGTCAAGCGACTGAGCAGCTCCAAGGATCAAATTGGTTCATGAATTGGTTGGTTTCTACTAGGAAATAGCAGACTAAGGTGCTTATAAGTGTAATAACAAGCATGACTTGGATGGTGGTAATCTCGAGTGTTTTAAACTGTACTGGCTTACTGCTGCTACTAGTTCTAGCAAGATTAAGTGTTTTCCTTAGGATGAGTGCGTCCCCAAATCATCCTCCTAAGCTCTTCTAATCCCCCCAGTAATCCACTGGCTAGTTTCTTTTTCAAGCTCAAATGGCGCGCTACTGTAGCTTCTTGACTAACATAAAATAGGTCAAATTCTTCAATACAAGTTTACATGAGAGAAGATAAATATTGCTAGTCGAGTTGACTCAACTAGCCTGTGAGTCTACTTCAAACTTTTATCCCAAAAATATAGCTTTTTGTCTGCATTCTGAGACCTCGACTTAAGCAACTCGAGTCGATTCGACCCTGCTGCTCAACCAAAACTGTTTCTGCTATGAAACTTTGCTTTCTCTACCACTATTCATTTGAATCAACTCACGCTCAACTTGAGTTGATTCGAGAGCATGCCAGTTGAAACTCTTGCATGCCAAAGCCCTTTTTCTTCACTGTTTCAACTTGAGTTGACTCAAAATCTACTTGAGTTGACTTGACTGGTCTCACCACTGAAATTTTTGAGATCTTTTTCAATTGAATTACTCTTCAATTCCAACCTTCGAATACCCATCTCTAGCCTCGTTTCGGATACATGTTGCACTCCAAAAGCTTCCAGATTCTTCTTATTTGTTCCCGATTGCATCTTTAAGATTTCTCTCTTGATACTTTATAATTTCTCCTGAAACAAGTTTTTAAGGAATTCATTAGTTCAAACATATACTCAAACGTCTTGTTATTTATCAAAATCAATCCCTAGGGTTAACAACTACTCAGACTTCTTCAGATGTTTGGTACCCTTCAGATTTTTCATCTGATTTTTTTCTCTTCTTCTACTTCTTTATCTTCTTCCTCTTCTTCTCCTTCTTGAATAGAATTGTCCTTTAAAATAAATTCGAAATTATCTACCATTGACCATCATATAGGAGAAAATCTGGACCATCCAACTCTGTATCTATGAAAGACTGATGAACTCCAAATGTTTCATCCTCCTGAAAGCATTTTGATAAATGGGGCTCTTCTTCTTCGAGAGTATAATGAATGGTTCGAGATTTAATTTTATATACAGCCCACTATTCTTTCCTTCCTCTCTCTCTTGATGGGAAAGGAGTATAATACACTTGAACAATTGGTGGGCTAGCACAAAAGGATCATTGACATATGCTTTTGATCCATATTTAATTTCAATAAGTCCGTATCATGGGTCAACCTTCATACAATTGTCAGTATCAAACCATCGATATTTAAATAGAATGATACTATTACCATCAAGGTTTGTCAACTTGATCATTTCTTTGAGGATTCCATAGTAGTTACTCTCCACCTTTGCCCATCAGCTGTCTTTTATATATGCATTATTGTTCATTGTACTCTTATGAAAGAGAAAAATCAGAGAGAGAGAAAGAGGAGAAAAAGACAAAAGGTATTTTCTTCTCTTCTTGATGGTTTTGATTAGATCCCGTCAAATTAGCACGATAGGTTTGTGCTACAAATTTTCTTCTTTGTGATCTAGAAGAAAAACTTCAGATCTAAACCAAGAAGTGAGGTCTGCAAAATGCTAGCACTCCAATGGCCTCGGTGTGTCGATCAAGTCATTTTCGTATAGATACTAGCAGAAGTCGGACACTTGTACGGCTAGGACAGAAATCTCAGACATCCATAAGATCCGATCCGAAGAAAAAGATGGATAGCGATTTAGGTAACCAACTTTCCTCTTCTGATTTTTACTTTTCAAATCTGATATATATGATTTTATTTTATGCATAAAAACTAGATCCAGATATTTTATGTTTTAGATTAGATCTAAGATGCATTAGAGATTAAATTGTTTAATCTATGCTTTCCCTGAAATTCTGATTTTTTTAAAAAATCTGCATGCAAGGATGTAAAGTACCTAAATAATCTCACAATAATTTTATATCTTAATTCTCAATTAAGTATATTATGATCGTGTATTATGAAGTCGGTCGGGTAGCTAAGTATGTTCTCCTCCGAAACTCACTACTCATGATGCCATCTTATTTCTTCAGCTATCTTTATGGTCAAATACAACCTTTGAAGTCTTGAAATCAATGAAAAATACCTTTAAATCTTTTAAGGTATCTTTTTTTCTTTCCTGTTATCGATTTTATACTTAGGCTCACTATATTTTGGACATTCAGTTGCCTATTTGTTATCCTTATAAAATAATATACAGTCATTTTTGCAAGCATGTATAAAAATATAGCCAAATCTTAATTTTCGCATATATATTGTTGCTTCAGAATACGATTTTGAAAGTCTCTCTCCATCGAAAAGAGCTTCTATAATCAATATCAAATTTTGGTCAAATGACTTCTGACTCCATCGATTCATGATTTTAATATGAAGTAATTTTATCAAAAATTCTAATTTAGAGAACTTTGTACAATTTGGATAGAATTACTTTCGTGCATCCCTTACAAGCTTTGCAAACTGTTCAGAAGTCCCTTTTACCTCAAGTCAGATATTGTGTTCATAATCAAAATTACCTTCAAATGTACTAGTACTCATGCGTACATTTAAATAAACATCCTGATGTAAATCATCCAATAATTTTTCTATACCATCATGTTCGATAGATTCAGTAGCATCACTATCATCTTCAGTATCACTATTGTCATGCACAACTTTATTCAGATCACCCTCTCCATGCCATATCCAGGAAGTATATTTTCTATCCATACCATAACGTAGCAGATGCTTTTCAACAAGTGTTATGTGACGATATACCATATTGACATATCTCTTGCATGGATACTTTATCTGACTAGAACTGTCAGCCTTATGTCGTGCAAACTCAATAAAATCTCGAACAATATTTCGATATTTAGATAAAAAATATCTCTAGCATTCATCTAACTTTTATTGATATCCATCTAACAACAAATATGAAAATCATTAACAACAAAAAAAAAATTCAATAGTATTCATCCGAATCGAATCTCGATCCAAATTTCGAATCGAATTTTGACATAGATTCTAGATCAAATCCTGATCTGAATCCAGACATGGATCATTTTATATAAAATAGCATGCAGTAAAGAATACATGACTGAACAGTAATATAAAAAATTTATTTCCAACAATTTAATGAAGCAAAAATATATAATCCTATCCATTTCAAAGTATTACTAACAGGTGTGGCTCCATCCCTTTCAGAAAAATAATAATCTTATTATTGTTAGTGAAGCGAAATTCAGTGCAGGGGTAAAATGATAATTTTAAAACTTTTTCAAAATTATAATTTTACAGTGAAAAATATTAATTAATCTAATTAATATATATATATTTACCCTACACTAAAATCTAAATATGATATACAGCATGCATGCATTTAAATTTGAAATTCGAATTTGAACAGTAAACACTTTACCGTAATGTGTTCAGAACACAATACCTTTATGCGGGTAGTCGATCTCCACAATCTGATCACCATCGGTAGGTTTTGATTATCGCAATGCAGTCACACAGGGTGTCTGATCTCTGTGAATCATCCACATGAGACTCCCGATCTGATCGGCTCCTCACGAGTGCTAGCTCGTTTAGAGCTCTTTTGACGGCTGATGCTGATCGAACTCCTTCGATCGATGTCTGTCGATTCTTTGGATACTCCAGATCGTCAGCAGACGTGCTTGAGAGGATGTTGAAGATCTTTCTAAAATTTGATGGGCTCACGACACTCGTAGCTCACCTTCTCACTTCCCGAACTCTAGGCAGAAACCCTAGGGTACACTAAGAAAAACTCTGTGCCCTTTTTTCTTTCTTTTCTTTCTTTTTCTCTCGGAAGGTTTTGGACCTTCACCTCATGCAGAAAGGTTCCTCATGCCCCAAACTTTCTCTCCAAAAGTTTCTTACGCATGCCCCACCTTTCTCCCCTTTTTAAAATAATGTCGAACGTGTCTTATCCGCGTGAGAGGATAAAGATAAGTGATTGCACATTTGAATTCAAATCGAGTTTGAATTCAAATGCAAACCAACTCATCCCTATCCACTTATGGCGTGAGAAGAGAAGGGCGTGGACTCTTTGTGTGTGGAAAGGTTTCACGAGAAACCTTTTCTCGTGAAAGTTATGTGGCGCACAAGATGGATAAGCATGAAGGCACAAGAGATAAGTTATCCATTCAAATTCAAACACGCTTTGAATTTGAATGGTTAACTAATCAGCTTTATCCATTCATATGGCGCACAAATGTGGGCGTGGGGAGGGCTTTGCATGAGAAAAAATTCATGAAAAATTTTTTCTCATGAATTCAAATGGGCACAGTGGATGTGAGGTGGCGCAGGGAGTTTGGGTCAAAGTGGTTTCATTATTTAAACCAACCTAATTGAACCAAATAAGTCAGGCCCAATTAGACTAATTTAAACCCAACTTTAATAAGCTTAATTAGGCTCAATAAAATTTTAATTAAATCAGGAATTGATTAAGTCCAACCCCTGATCAAATCAGGGACCAAACCATCTCGATGATTAGGTCAACTCTTAACCTAATCGGGTCAAACCCAACTGAATCCAATTCAATTGGACTTGATCCAAAAATAATTACTCAATCAAATTGAGTTACTTAGCGATCAAATTACTAATTAAAACCTCTCATAAATATTGAGTCCAAATCCGATGGGCAATCGGGTATCAAAGTCCATCAATATGAAACCTTGATTGTAGAGTCTCAAACCAATGAGACTCTTGACCCCGATACCCAAAATATGTGGAACTTGTGATCAAAGAATCTTGATTCTCGATCACAGAGTCTCAGACACGTAGGATTCATAGTCCACGAACATTAGGACTCTTCATCAGCCATCAGATCAGATAGAAACCTCTAATGTGTGTGATCCCGCAGGTTCGAACCTAAGCCGGTAGCATAGGAACCAATTCCTGTACTAATCGAAGTAACCATCTAGCAATGGTACTCGACGTCCAGATAGATCGAATAATCACAATCGCAACACTCAGAACCTACGTGAATATGGTTACTGTATAATTCATCCCTTTTGACCTCTGTGTTTAGGATGACTCAGGGTTAAACTGTTAACCCTGATTAGATTATCCGAGTCGTGCTCAACTCAAACAGTCCTGTGACTCCTCACTAGGACTATCCTGATCAAGATTTTGCTAAATTGAAACATGACTGTACACAGCTCCTGAACTAGAGTAGTCAATCCCATCTTGACACACGCACCGACAAGTCAAGTACTTGACTACACCCAGCATCCTTCCGTCACTGAATTAGAAATTCAGGTAGTCCAGTGCCTAAGTGTAGTGAGTTGCTTGTAAGTCACCGTGACGGTCTCAGGTCAGAGGGATAGTTATACCCATATCCCATCGGAGCAAATCTTGACAGCAGAAAAAGCTCCGGAGTCGGTCACGTTCAGTGCAGATGTACCCTTACATCTCACCTGTATGCCATACCAGTGTCTTCACACTCCTTGATTAAGAGGACAACCAACCTATATGGTACACAACGACCTATACTCGATAAATATTATTGTCCTTGATAACAACGTATCATTTGGTCGCAAACAGGTTTAAGGACTAAACGACAAATCCTCCTTTGCCAAGTCTAAATAGTTCTAAGGACTTCACCACAACATAGGAGTTCATTAGAAGATGATAATTTATGATGAAAAATACTAAAATAACTTTTATTTATTTATGATTTATGTACTAATACAACAAAGAGCACAACCGTCAATAGGCTGACGATTGATTTTGAGATACTATTCCCAATAATCTTCCACTTGGCCTAAAGCCAATCGATGCAGTATCTAATACCCATCTTCGACTTGAAGTCGTCGAACTCCTTCACCGCAATGGCTTTAGTGAATGGGTCGATCAGGTTCTCCTTTCCGTCGATCTTCTGAAGGTCGACGTAACCTCGATCCATGATTTCTCAAATGAGATGGTAGCGGCGCAGAATATGCTTCGTCCGCTAGTGTGCCTTCGGTTCCTTCACCTGAGCAATGGCTCCAGAGCTGTCACAGTAGAGCAGAACTGGACCAACAAGGAAAGGTGCTACTCCGAGCTCGGTGATGAATTTTCTCAGCCACACCACTTCTTTGGCAGTATCTGATGCAGCGACATACTCTACCTCGCAAACTGAATCAGTCACTGTGTGCTGCTTGAAACTTTTTCAGCAGACAGTCCCACCATTAAAGATAAAAATAAATCCCGACACACTCTTGCTGTCATCGTGATCAGACTGAAAACTAGAGTCTGTAAACCCTATAAGTCTCAAGTCCGAATCACCATAAACAAGCCACTGGTCCTCAGTATTTCTTAAATACTTCAGGATGGTTTTAACAACCTTCCAGTGATTCTCTCTTGGATCAGATTGGTATCTACTCACTACCCCTAGTGAGTATGCCACATCTGGTCGTGTACATGTCATGGCGTACATGATAGATCCCACTGTCGAAGCATATAAAATTCTATCCATACGCTCTCTCTCTTGAGGTGTTGTCGGACAATCCCTCTTCGAGAGAGAAATTTCATGGCCTATCGGTAGATAGTCTTTCTTGGAATTCTCCATGTTGAACCTCTTCGGCATAGTATCAATGTACGTGGACTGGGATAAGCCAAGCAACCTTTTAGATCTATCCCTAAAGATCCTCATTCTTAGGATGTAGGAAGCTTCTTTCAGATCCTTCATGGAGAATTATGACAACAGCCAAATCTTTATTTCCTGTAATACAGGGACATCATTCTCGATTAAGAGAATGTCATCCACATACAATACAAGAAATACCACAACTGGACCATTAGCCCACTTATAAATACGGGGCTCTTCTCCATTCTTAACGAAGCCATACGTCTTGATTGTCTTATCAAAACGTATGTTCCAACTCCGGGATGCTTGCTTAAGTCCATAAATGGACCTTTGTAGCCTGTACACCTTAGACTAATCTGTGGATGTGAATCCTTCAAGTTGTATCATATACATCTCTTCGTCCAGCTCTCCGTTTAGGAAAGCTGTCTTCACATCCATCTGTCAGATTTCATAGTCCAGATGGGCAGCTATCGCAAGCATAATCTGAATGGATTTGAGCATTGCCACAGGAGAAAATATCTCGTCATAGTCTATACCATAACGTTGATGATATCCCTTGGCAACCAGACGGGCTTTATAGGTTTTCACCTTTTTGTCTGCGCCCCTCTTCCTCTTGAAGACCCACTTACACCCTATGGGTTTTACTCCTTCGGGTGGGTCAACCAATGTCCATACATCGTTGACCTTCATAGACTCCATTTTGGATTTCATGGTCTCTAGCCATTTCTCAGAGTCAGATCTCTGCATTGCATTCATGTAGGTGATAGGATCCTCATCGTTTTCATCAAGTTCGATAGGATCGCCATTCCGGATCAAGAAACCATAGTATCTGTCTGGTTGACGTGGTACTCTACCAGATCGTCTTAAGGGTGCATGAACAATGGGCTCCGAATTTGATCTAATTAAATTCGATTTAGGTTCAGCTACTTGTGTCGATTTTTTCACCTGCCGAACTTTCTCAAGTTCGACCTTAGAGGCAACAGTCCCTTCACCAAGAAACTCTTTTTCTAAAAAAATTGCCTTAAGACTGACAAACACCTTTTGCTCATCAGCTAGGTAGAAATAATACACTTTGGTCTCTTTTGGATACCCTATAAAATTACACTTGTCAAACCTAGGTCCAAGCTTGTCCATAATTAAACGTTTAACATAAGTCGGACACCCCCAAACCCTAAGGTACAAGAGTACTGGCTTACATCCTATCCATAACTCATATGGTGTTTTGGTTACAGACTTACTCAGAACCATATTTAGAAGGTAACAAGCCGATTCGAGTGCATATCCCCAGAGGGAGATCGGCAGACCAGCAAACCCCATCATGGATCGGACCATGTCTAACAAGGTCCGATTCCTCCTTTCAAACACACCATTATGCTGTGGTGTTCCAGGAGGAGTCCACTGAGAGAGAATCCCATTCTCCCCTAAATATGTCAAAAACTCATTGGAAAGATATTCACCTCCTCGATCAGATCGAAGAGTTTTAATACACTTCTCAGTTTATTTTTCTACCTCATTTTGGAATAGTTTGAACATTTCAAATGACTCCGACTTATGCTTCATTAAGTAGACATACCCATATCTTGATAGGTCGTCTGTGAAGGTTATGAAGTAGAAATATCCACTTCTTGCACTTGAGCTCATGGATCCACATACATCAGAATGTACCAGACCTAAGAGTTCACTGGCTCACTCATCTTTTTCAATAAAAGGTGACTTGGTCATCTTTCCAAGAAGACAGGACTCACAGGTTGGAAGTGATTCACAATCACCAACTTCAAAAATTTCTTCTTGAGCCAACCTGTTTATCCTGTTCTTATTAATATGACCTAGCCTACAGTGCCAAAGATAGACTTCTGACATATTATCTATTCTAGGATATTTACCGGAGATTTGAACCACATTAACAGGCTGTGACAGTAAGTAAATTTCATTATTTATTTATCCAACAAATATTGTAACACCATTCAAAATGATATTACAAATATTTTCTTTTATTAAAAATTGATAACTGTACATGGCCAAAAGGCCTACAGAAATAATATTTAATAAAAAGCTTGGACAATAGTGATATTCACTCAGAATTATATTACGAGAATTGATTACAAGGTTCATGATTCCTAAAGCTAGAACTGGAACTTTGCTTCCATCTCCAACGTTCAGAAACCTCTCGCCATCATCAAATCTCCTACTGACCTGCAGACCCTGCATCGAATTATAAATATGATAAGGGCTTTCGGTATCCAATACCCAGGCAGTAGTATCACAAATAGAAAAGTTGCAAGGTGTTATCATATAATTATCTTGCTTCTTCTTCGGCCTGTTTGGATCCAGGGAGGCAATGTATAGAGGACAGTTCCTCTTCCAGTGCCCCTGCTTCTTGTAAAAGAAGCACTCCGTCTGGCTCTGGTCGGACTTGCGCTTCTTGGTCTGACCCTGTGCAGATGTCCCAGCATGCGGCTGCACCTTCTTGTTCTTCTTCTTCTTGTTCTTCTTCCCTTTCTTAAAGGATCGACGACCAGAAGAAGACCTTCCCACAACATTCACCGACTCCTTATGGAGCTGGTGGTCCTTCTCAAAGTTTTGCAGCAACCCCAACAAGCCGTAGTAGTTCACTGCAAGCTTTGTCATTCGAAAATGAGTAAGGAAGGGGAGGAAAGACTTGGGCAATGAATTAAAGATCGCATCCTTACCGAGCTGCTCGTGCAGGAGAAAGTTCAGTTTACTTAGGCGCTCAATCATTTCGATCATGTACAGTACATGATCAGTAACTGAGGCCCCATCCCTCATTCGAGCATTAAAAATGGCACAACTAGTTTTGTGCCTTTCAACTTCGTCAGGTGTGTCAAAGGAGTCGTTCAATATTTGAAGCATCTCTTGCGGCTGAGCGTTCTCAAACCTGCGGCTGAACTCATCATTCATTGCCGCCAGCATTATGCACCGAATGGTGGTGCAGTCATTGAGCCACTTCTGGTAAGTATCTCGGATCGTGCCTCTAACGTTCGGGGCTGACTCCTCCGGTGCTGGATCTATTACTACATAAAGGATCCACTCATGCTCAAGGATGATTTTTAATTTTCGATACCAGCTATCGAAATTAGGTCCCATGAGCTTGTCATTATCTAATAATGACCGGAGCGACAAGGTAGTGGCCATAGCTGCATAAAAAAAAAACAGACCTTAATTAGTACATAAATTATTAATACTAAAGACTTGGACTTTAGTCTAAAATTTTTCCCAATATTTTTAACGAACTGGTATCCTCAACCTCTAATTCGAGAAATTACTTTAATTTCTTAGTGGGTACTAGAATCCACACAGACTACACATGAGCCCAACTTTGGTTGGTCAACCCATGTGCATCTATGGATAGGTTCATAACCAGTTATTTCTCTAAACAACTTCTAGTAATCAATTTTGCCCCATAACCTAATCAGTAGGCTTTGGTCTCCACTGAAAAGATCTTATTAGGTCCAACCATTAACATGACTTGATTTGGTGAATCGGACCAATAAATAATAAGGCCCGACTTTGGCCGGCCAATCTGACCACCATCAGAAATACTCAAACCAAATTATCATACTATGAATGATAATTTCATTAGTCAATAAGCACCAGGCCTTTGGGCCTCCAATGATTATTAAACTAATGGACTCATTATCACTCACTTAATGGGAGGCTATGACTTAGTTATCCCTATAACTTAATCATTTTAGGGACCTAATAATTTTGAAGATTTTATTAAAGGATAGAAGAGAAGAAATTAACTAGCCAATTTCAATCTTCCCACTGACTTCACCAAGTCAGATTAAAAGAATTTAATTAAAGTTGGCATTAGGAGCACCTAAATCAGTCACACTGATTTACCTAATAACATGGGTGAGCCCTAATCACCAAGTGATCTAATCAAAACTTAACTCACCAGGTTGGCCAGATAAGTGAGATCAGTGGTGGGGATAAGCCATTAACTCGTCAGAGATCGAATCAATGCGAGTAGCTCCCACTTAAGAACCATTGATCAAACTGTCGAACTTACCTTAGACACCAATCGGTTCATTAGTTTTAATTTGATCAACTTAATAAATAGGGTTCCACCGCGTAGCCATGAATTAAGTCCATCTTGGTCTAGTCAAAGACATGGACCCATTCAACTACAACTATTGGAGTTGAGTCTAGAGTGTCCTTGACCTAATCTAATTCAACTTTTGATTAGATTTGACAATTACTCTAATTTAGTCCATTTCTTTAAGCTAACCTTAGGTCTAACCCAATTATGGACCTAATCCATCTAACCCATTGACCCACAAGTTTATGCAATTGTCTTAGGTCTTAATTCACAATTCTAGACCAACTTGACAATACTTAATTCTTTTAATTAAGTATTTGGGCTGATGGGTCAGGGTTTAGTTTTTCAAAAATAATTTTTAAATTTAAAAAATTTTATTTTCTGTTCACCAAATATGTTGATTCATTTCACAAATAGATCAGCAAATTTCATAAATAGCAATCCTATTGCTAATTGCATAACAGAAAATAACTCAATCAAAATAAATCATGAATATTTCTTTAGATCTAATCTAACACATTCATGATAAATTTTATAATTGAACTTTTATAATTAAGTCCTTTCGCTGCTTCATCTGCATGGGATATAATTGCAGCGGCACCCCTACCGTCATAGGAGACCCCATCGAATGGGAGGAGAGGGCCTTTAAACCCTATTTTTCTCCTATGATCGGACGGTCATGGCAACCAACCCAATTCGATTACTTACTACTTGGATCATGTATATCTAAATATATCAATTTCAAAATTTAAATTTCAAATTTTAAATTTCAAAATTTGAATTTTGAATTTCAAATTTCAAATAAATTTCAAATTTTAAATTTTAAATTTTTGAATTTTAAATTTTAAATTTCAAATTTGAAATTTCAATCAAATTTCAAATTTGAAATTTAAATTAAATTTTAAATTTTAAATTTTAAATTTTGAATTTTGAATTTCAAATTTCAAAATTCAAATTTCAAATTTTGAATTTCAAATGTTTGAATTTTGAATTTCGAACAACTTTCAAAATTCAAAATTAAAATTTTAAATTTTAAATTTAAACTTTTAGATTACAACTTAATCTACGTATGCAAATTCATATATCATATCTTAGAATCTACTCTGATACCATTTGAAGCGAACTTCAGTGCAGGGGTAAAATGGTAATTTTAAAACTTTTTCAAAATAATGATTTTATAGTAAAAAATATTAATTAATCTAATTAATTAATATATATTTATCCTACACTAGGATCTAAATATGATATACAGCATGCATGCATTTAAATTTGAAATTCAAATTTGAACAGTAAATACTTTACTGTAATGTGTTCAGAACACAATACCTTTATGCGGGTAGTCGATCTCTGTAATTTGATCACCGTCGGGAGGCTCTGATCATCGCAACGTAGCCACATAGGGTATCTGATCTTCATGAATCATCCACACGAGGCTCCCAGTCTGATCGGCTCCTCACGAGTGCTAGCTCGTTGTAGAGCCCTTTTGACGGCTGATGCTGATCGAACTCCTTCGATCGATGTCTGTTAATTTTTTAGATACTCCAGATCATCAGCAGATGTGCTTGAGAGGATGTAAAAGATTTTTTTAAAATTTGGTGGGCTCACGACACTCGTAGCTCACCTTCTCACTTCCCGAACCCCAGGCTGAAACCCTAGGATACACTAAGAAAAACTCTACGCCCTTTTTTCTTTCTTTTCTTTCTTTTTGGACCTTCACCTCATGCAGAAAGGTTTCTCACGCCCCAAACTTTCTCTCCAAAAATTTCTTACGCACGGTCCACCTTTCTCTCCTTTTTAAAACAACGTCGAACGTGTCTTATCCGCATGAGAGGATAAAGATAAGTGGTTGCACATTTGAATTTAAATCGAGTTTGAATTCAAATGCAAACCAACTCATCCCTATCCACTTATGACGTGAGAAGAGAAGGGTGTGGACTCTTTGTGCGTGAAAAGGTTTCACGAGAAACCTTTTCTTGTGAAAGTTATGTGGCGCACAAGATGGATAAGCATGAAGGCACAAGAGATAAGTTATCCATTCAAATTCAAACACGCTTTGAATTTGAATGGTTAACTAATCAGCTTTATCCATCCATATGGTGCACAAATGTGGGCATGGGGAGGGCTTTGCATGAGAAAAAATTCACGAGAAATTCCTTCTCGTGAATTCAAATGGGCACAGTGGATGTGAGGTAGCGCAGGGAGTTTGGATCAAGGTGGTTTCATGATTTAAACCAACCTAATTAAACCAAATAAGTTAGGCCCAATTAGACTAATTTAAACCCAACTTAATTAGGCTTAATTAGGCTTAATAAAATTTTAATCAAATCAGAAATTGATTAAGCCCAACCTCTGATCAAATCAGAGACCAAACCATCTCGACGATTAGGTCAACTCTTAACCTAATTGGGTCAAACCCAACTGAATCCAATTCAATTGGACTTGATCCAAAAATAATTATTCAATCAAATTAAGTTAATTAGTGATCAAATCATTAATTAAAATCTCTCATAAATATTGAGTCTAAATCCGATGGGCAATCGGATATCAAAGTCCATCAATATGAAATCTTGATCGTAGAGTCCCAAATCAGTGGGACTCTTGACCCCGGTACCCAAAATGTGTGAGACTTGTGATCAGAGAATCCTGATTCTCGATCACAGAGTCTCAGACACGTAGGACTCATAGTCCACGAATATTAGGACTCTTCATCAGCCATCAGATCAGATAGGAACCTCTAATGTATGTGACCCCGCAGGTTCGAACCTAAACCGGTAGCATAGGAACCAATTCCTGTACTAATCGAAGTGACCATCTAGCAATGGTACCCGATGTTTAGAGAGGTCGAATAGTTACAATCGCAACACTCAGAACCTACGTGAATATGGTTACTGTATAATTCATCCCTTTTGACCCCTGTGTTTAAGATGACTCGGGGTTAAACTGTCAACCCTGATTAGATCATCCGAGTCGTGCTCAACTCAAACAGTCCTGTGACTCCTCACTAGGCCTACCCTGGCCAAGGTTTTGCTAAATTGAAACACGACTGTACACAGCTCTTGACTGGAGTGGTCAATCCCATCTTGACACACGCACCGACAAGTCAAGTACTTGACTACACCCAGCATCCTTCCGTCACTGAATTAGAAATTCAGGTAGTCCAGTGCCTAAGTGCAGTGAGTTGCTTGCAAGTCACCGTGGTGGTCTCAGGTCAGAAGGATAGTTATACCCATATCCCATCGGAGCAAATCTTGATAGCAGAAAAGGCTCCGGAGTCAGTCACGTTCAGTGCAGATGTACCCTTATATCTCACCTGTATGCCATACCAGTGTCTCCACACTCCTTGATTAAGAGGACAACCAACCTATATGGCACACAACGACCTATGCTCAATAAACATTGTTGTCCTTGATAACAACGTATCATTTGATCGTGAACAGGTTTAAGGACTAAACGATAAATCCTCCTTTGTCGAGTCTAAATAGTCTTAAAGACTTCACCACAACACAGGAGTTCATTAGAAGATGATAATTTGTGATGAAAAATACTAAAATAATTTTTATTTATTTATGATTTATGTACTAATATAACAAAGAGCACAACCGTCAACAGACTGACGATTGGCTTTAGGACACTATTTCCAACAGTTAGTAGTCGATATTTTGTTTCATTATTATAAAAATTTCGACAGCATCTTTTCATGGTTCTTCAAGTATACAACGTAAATATGATGCCTACGCATCCTATCCACCATATACCCAGAGAACAGTGGATAGATAACTGCTGAGTACCATATAATGAAATAAAATATCAACTATTAATAATAATAAAATTATTATTTTTTCAAAAAATCCAAATAGGAGACATCTAAGAGTCGATCTTGATCGAGATTGATTCTTGAATAGAAATCTACGGCTCAATGCAATTTAACTTCCATCTTTGAACATACATTCAAAGATGGATTTCTAATTTATCAAAAAAAATAACTCTGTATTAAAATATTTTCATCAAAAATTTTAGTAGTATTTTTTTTAAAATAAAAATATTTTTTATATTTAATTTTAATAAGCAAAAGCATATAAAATAGCACACAAAATAATTAAATTATAATAAGCAAAAGTAATGTGCATTGTGCTAGTAGAATAATAAAAAATTTATAAATTTCAGTGGTAACACTAAAAACTTTATGAAATAGATATAAAATAAACTATAAGTAGTTGAGTATGTAAAATAATATTAATGTAAAATAATAACGCGAAATCCAATCCCGAGGGCCCGATGATTTTTTATTTTTTTCTAGAATATTTTTTACCTAAAAATAATAAATAATTTTTTATTTTTTCTTAAAATATTTTTATCTAAAAATATTTTTTTAAAAATATTTTTTTCTAAACTAGCTCCAAACTCGACTGCCCACGACCATCGCTCTCGTGATGCCGACGCCGTCACCCACCCCACACTACCCGGACTCGGCCCCCATGACCCCCGCTCCCGCAGCGCCGCCGCCATCACCCACCCCCTGTGATGCCGCCACCTTCTCCAATCTCCCGCGACCTGGATCCCAACTCGGATCCTGATCAAATCCTGATCTGGATCCCAATCCGAATCGAGATCTTAATCCGGATCCCGACCTCGATCCAATTCAGATCATGATCTAAATTTTATTTTTATTAATCAAATAATAAAATATTTGATTAATATTTTATTTTTTTACTTTTTTTTCCTCATCATTTCTCTTTTCCCTTCCTCCCTGGCCGACCTTCCTTCCTCCCCGACTGACCCCCTCTCCAGCCCCATGTTGCCCACAGCCCCCTCCCCACCCCCTTGTCGCCCCCGGCCGTCCTCCGACCCCATCCCCACCCCCATGAGTCGCCCCCGACCGTCCACCCCCACCCCTACAACCCCCTCTGCCGGCTGACCCCCTCCCCAGCCCCGTGTCGCCCCCAATCGCCCATAGCCCCCTCCCTGCCCCCGTGTCACCCCCGGCTGGCCCTCGACCCCATCCTTGTCCCTGTGGTGCCCCCGATCGCCTACCTCCTCCCTGCAACCCCCTCCATCGACCGACCCCCTCTCCGGCCCCGTGTCGCCCCCAGCCACCCACGGCCCCCTCCCCACTCTCGTGTCGCCCCCGACCGCCCATCCCCACCCCAAAAACTCCCTCCACCCCCCCCGAACCCTTGACCCTCGTGTCACCCTTGGCCACCCACCCCCACCCCCACAACTCCCTCTGCCCCCCAGTGGCTCAATCAACCAAAAAAAAAGGTGGGAAGAACCCTTACCTCCAGCGAACGGCAACGATAGCGTCGGAGAAGCCCATGACAACGGCACGGGCAGCAATGATAGCGGCGACGGTGGAGATGCGCTCACCGACGAAAAGAGAGGGGGGAGAGCTTGGAGAGGGAGAGGGGAGAGGGAGAGCTCGATCGGAGAGGAGAGGGGAGAGGAGAGGGGAGAGGGAGGGAGGAGGAAGAGGGTTTCATGCGAAGGAATGTCGAGTTGTCGTCTAATTAATGTAAAATTATTAACGATGAAAATTTTCATCGCTAATATCATTATTAACGATGAAAAATTATTTTTGTCACCAATAAGTTCCATCAAAAAAAATTTCACTAAAAAAATTTTGTTCAAAAATAAATTATTGATGATGAAAAAAATTTTTTATTATTAATAAGTCTATTAGCAACAGAAATCTATTTTTCAAGTCTAATAAATACCGTCCAAAATTTTTTTTTCTCTAACAATTTTTCTTTCAAAAAAATTAAAAAAATTATTTTTAAAATAATTTTTTCGATGAAAACATCTTTTCATCGCTAATATTTTTTTCCCATTAATAAATTTTTCATTCATAAAAATTGATTAAAATAATATTTTTTAAAACATAGTTACCAATGAAAAATAAATTTACATTGTAAATATATTTTCATAAAAAATTTATAAAAAAATTTAAAGACTATTTATGATGAAAATTTATTTATATCATTAATAATCAAATATCTTTTCAATAATAATTTTATAAAAAATTAATTTTGGATTTTTCTCATCAAAAAAAAATTTCATCCAAACAATTTAACAAAAAAATGACATTAAAAAATATTCATGATGAAAAATAAAATTAAATTTTTTAATCTAAAAAATTTTTGGTCTAAAAAATTTCATCAAAAAAATTAATTTTTATTAATAAAAAAAATTATATAAATAGTTAACTTTTGATTTTTTTCTTCAAAAAAAATTTTTTTTTCAAAAAAAAATTATATACATAAAATATAATTATGATGAAAAGTTTAATTTACATCATTAATAATTATTATAAGAATAATTCTTCAGCTTCTGTAATGGAATGGATACTATGGAAGATCGATAATTTTGAGGTCTTCGATCTTCAAAGAGTTCGTCTTCTTCTTGAAGTCCTTATTTTAGAAGTCGGAGTATGAGAATATCGTGATGATTCTGAGATCATAAGAGAAATCCATCAAGATTGAGATTTGGAAGATAGGATAGGGACAGAAAGTTAAAGGTCAAGAAGCTCGTATATTACATGCATGCGAGGATTAAGCTTGAAAAATTTTAAAAAAATTATATGAGCATCAAAGATCTAATAATTAACCAAAATCAAAGCAGATCTGTGGATAGTGTAAGTTATATTATAAAGCACAAGCTTATATTTATACTTTGTATTGCTAGGAAAATGAGTGCTCGTATTATTTGTGTTTTCATGATTGAAACTTTTGCAAAGATATATTTGAACATCGATCGATGTAGAAAGTATGGTACCTTTCGAGATCATAAAAATCATTCTAGAATGCACTGTACTTAACTAATATGGTTTTTGTATGAAAGGATGCTCTTTTCATGCAACTTAAGATAGATACTTCATCAGAAAGATTCATTGATATTACTAGTAACAATGACAGCGATGAATAGATGAATTTTATGTCGCAAAAAAACTATAGCTCATTTTATTCAAAAAAATCTATTCATTTTAATCTGCAAATATCACCCACTTTCATATGATTTTTCTATACAAAAAGTTCAAATCTGGATCATAACTTACATTTGCTTCTTTATCATGTAAAAAGATAAAAGATATATATAGCTGCTACAAAAAAATAGATACAGTTACCTTACACAAAATCAAGAATTTAAATTTTATGATTCTTTTAAATTTTTAATTTTTTTACATATTAGCAATGAAAATATTTTCATCATAAATAAAAATATTTATGATGAAAATAAAATTTTCATCAAAAATATTTGATTATTTATGATAAAAAATTTTCATCATAAATAATAAGTAATTTTTAATTTTTTTAAAATTATTAATTTTTTTTAAATATTGATGATAAAAATATTTTCATCGTAAATAATCGAGTATTTATGATGAATATTTCTTTTACCATAAAAATTGTTTATTTATGATGAAAATTTTTTATCACAAATAATGAGTAATTTTTGATTTTTTTTAAATTTTTAATTTTTTTAACTATTGGTGATGAAAATATTTTTATTATAAATAATCAAGAATTTATAATGAATATTTTTTTATCATAAAAAGTTTTTATTTATGATGAAAAATTTTCATCACAAATAATGAGTAATTTTTTATTTTTTAAATTTTTAATTTTTTTAACTATTTACGATGAAGAATTTTCATCATAAATAATCAAGTATTTATGATGAATATTTTTTTATTATAAAAAGTTTTTAGTTATGATAAAAAATTTTTATCATAAATAATAAGTAATTTTTTAATTTTTTATTTTTTTAACTATTTGTGATGAAACTATTTTTATCGTAAATAATCAAATATTTATGATAAAAAAAATTATTATAAATATTTAATTATTTATAAAAAAATATTTTCATCATAAATAATCTATAATTTTTAAATTTTTTATTTTTTTTAAATATTGATAATAATAATATTTACGTTGAAAATAATCTTATTTTTGATGATAAAATATTTTTTATCATAAATATTTAAATTATTTATGATAAAAATATTTTTATCATAAATATTTAAAATTTTAAAATTAAAATAAATGATGTATTATATATGATAAAAATATTCATCATAAATAATATATATTTATGAAGAAATAAATTTTTCATCACTGATGAGCAACTATTCATGACAAAAAATTATTTTCATCGTAAATATTTTATTATTTATGATTAATTATTTTTATCATAAACAAAATTAGTGATGATGAAAATATTTGCATCGCAAATAATTTCGTCGCAAAAATACTCTTTTCTTGTAGTATCTGGGATTACTGTCATAGCCGCGCAAGTATCCAGCCTCTGCTGGTATCTATACAGAGATGTCCCGATTAGAACTTTAAAACCTCCAGGGTGCTAGCTCCCTTGCAGGCTTTGTTCTTTGGTTTGAATCAGGCTACTTTACTTAATATTACTTGAAGCAACCTTGTATAGAATTCTAGGGATGATCCTAACCATCAAGAAAAATGAAGAAATCTTTTCTTAATTTTTTTTCTCTCTTTTTAGGCTCTCTCTTAGATTTGATCTGGAGTGGAATAGGCATGGAAAGGAGAAGGGATGAGAAGTGGTTGGTGTGAAGGATAGGGGGTGTGTGGTAGTTAGCGCACAAAACAATCTGTTGATTTTTTTCATGCCAAAACTCATCCCCTTTTATAATTTTATCATATAAAATTATCTTATTTCCCACACCAACAACTAATAAGAATCAGTTTGAATTAGTTAGACTTTATTTCTATCCAAATAGGTATCCTAATTAATCAAGAAACATCAAGAAACCATCTCTCAATACCCCTTCATGCATGCACGCACAAAAGTAGCGAGAAAAATTACCACCCACTCCTCTTTCTGGTCAGCCAAATGAAGAGAGAAGCCCAAGAAACCTAAGCTCTAAGGGTTAGGGTTAATTTGGTTCAAGTTGAGTCCCAATTGGATTCTAATTGAGTCCGAATCGAATCAAATTTGAAAGACTATCAAACCTGATCTAATCAAGATTGAAATCTAAATCTAATTTAGATAATTGAATCTAATTAGCATTAAATTAAATTAAGCTCAATTAAATTAAGTTTAATTTAAATTAATTAGGACTTGATTTATAATTTAATCAGTCTTAATTAAATCACAACATTTATAATTAAATCCCTATGCTAATAATTAGTAGTTATTGAATTTGTAAAACTTATAAATTAGTAATTTTCAACTTCAAACTATCAATCAAATTGATAATTCAAATTTGATCTAAACCGTTGATCAGGTCAAATTCTTTTTGTGTATGACCTCTCAGATTCTATTCTATCTGATAGTGAGACATACCATGATCTCCATCATAATATCATCGAAACTCCTTTCGATGGATCAGAATAATTCTTGCTCACCCCAACAAAGATCGTTGATTTAAAAATAATTATAGTAAGTTTTCACAATCTATCAGTGATGTTTAGCAGCATGTAGTGGCAATCTAGTAAAGCAAAAAAATATGAACCCCTAGTTGTAGTTACTGTATTATTCAGTCCCTCTGTCGTGAGTCCCGACTGATGGAGGTCATGAAGAACTCATCAAATTTCATCATCAGTTATATGTCAGATTGGCTCGATTCGAGTTCACTTGTGAATCCCATAAAAACTCTTTTCCAATATTCACACTTGCTTCGATCGAAAACTTACTGAACTCAATCTTGCTAATCACACAGGACTACTTTTCTATCAAGATCAATAGATTCCATCTAGGTGTATCCTACTCTAATAGTGAACCTGAATCTACTATAGCCAACATATACAGTAAGCTAAAAGAACGTGTAATCAAACTCAATAGCCTCGCTACGAATAGTCAATGACACTGCAGGTCAAAAAACTACTCACACCACTGCAGCATCGAGAAAATCACTGACGAGTGAGTAGACATCCAAGTAATTTTTCATATTGATCATGCTGAGTGTAAGTTATTCTCTAACAACCACCTACACTCTCACTCTAGTATCATCACATCATAGACTCGAGATTCGTATGTCTATAAGGGAGGTGATCAGTACATCGATCTTAAATGGATTGGTTACTATCTTCCGTGACAATCCTATGATTGGGAGCATTTAGAAACTAACCACTAATAATGTATGTCTCAAATTTTTAATATTTTGAGAATATATAATATTATTTTTATTAATTTTTAAGATAAATCATAGACACATAAATATGATTGAAAATAAAAATATCTTTTATTAATAATAAAATTTTATAAATACAAGAATAGATTCTGAAAATACATAATGTGTCTGCCAATAATTGATTTGTAGGGCATATATCTAACAAATACATCTAAGCATATTCCATAACAATTTTTTGAAAGCTACAAAATATTATGGCAGCCTCCATGAATAATTATGTGCTATGTCATCATAGGAAATAGAAGATTCCCTGAGAGACTTAAATGCCAATGGAAGCATAGATGTTAATACTCTTGCCACCTTGCAATTAAGACCCATTGTTCCAAGCCTCAATGAGTTGTAGTAGGAAAATGGAAAGCAAAAACATCCAAAGGTGGGGGCTTTTGAGAGGGGGAAGTAGAGAAAGTGTACCTTTCCATCGAAGAGGAAGACATTGGCAAGGTAAATAGAGGCGATCCCTCTCTAGATCACCATCGTCGATGATAGCAGCACCCATTTCCTATAAATCACTTCGTTCTCTCCTCTCTCCCCTATTGTTTTCTGTCTCCAAACCTAAACCAAGTAACCTTCTCCCTTGGTTTCCGACTTTTTTTATCTAAATAATGCTATTTTAAGAAATAATTACCAAAATAATGGGCAATTTTATTGAAATAATGTTTAAATAAACTAAATTATGAAATTAATGTTCTTTCTAAACTATTTACAAAAGTACTATCTGAAACAAAGTCAACTAAGAGGGTCATCCTATCGTAAGAGATTAGGTAGCTAAAGTTAATGTTCATGGTATAAATTCTTTCTAAACAATTTATACCTTCACCCAACTTTACATCATGAACACAATCTCCACCCACCACTATCCGTGGATTAACTCACCAGCTAATAGGAAAACAGCTTCTTGGCCTAGCTATCCATGTCGCTCTTTGGGATGGCAACAAAATTCAAATCCATGGATACTCGATCCAGCTCGACCTGATTGGGTCGGATAGTCAACACATTGACTGGATTTGGATAAAATCTGAATGCTTAATTTTGGATTCGGACTGGGACTGGATAGTTATGCATCCAATTCGATGCCCGATCCGAACCCAATCCGAACTATTTTAGTATTTTAATTTACATATTATATTAAATATATTTAATCAATTATTATCTACTAGTTACTAAATCTTAATTTATTCATAAAAAATATTTTAGCTAAATAAAAACTAAAAAATATTCATGCAATCACAAGATACACCAATATGATTACTATTTTTGGTATATTTTAAATTTGAACTTGAATTTCAAACATTGGCTATTGCTAGTAAGTTTAATTATTATTTATATCTTTTTTTAAAATTATATTTATATTTTTATTTACTTTAGAGATGTTGAAACTAAGTGTTGTTGTTGATTGTCTTAGTCTATTAAATTTATATTATATTTAAATTTTATTTAAATTAAATGTGGAACTAAGTATTGTTGAACTAAACATGATTGAATTTTATTTGTTTAAGATAATTTAAATTTTATTTTTATTGAACATGAAACTAAGTATTGTTTAATTTTATTTGTTTAAGGTAGGTATGATTAGTGGAATTGTAGTATAGCTTTAAAGTTGATGGAAAGGAAAAAAAAAATGTTCTGACTCAAGTGGATTTGGACTGGATAAATCTGAATTATCCGACATCTGATTGAGACTGGTTTGGACCAAAAAAAAATCTAATTTCGATAGTGTTTAGGCTGGATTTGAATAGATTATTAGGTATTTGGATTTGGATTTGGTTAGTTTGAATCCCGTCCGATGCCATCCCTGGTCGCTCCCCGAGTTCTTATCTCAGCCGTTGGCTCCGGCACTGGGAAAATACAATTGGAGAAGATCTCAGCCATCCGTCGATTAGTATGGTCCATCTCCGCCGGTGGATCGTCCAGGAGAGGCCTATAAAAATGGCTCCACTAGCGAACGGCTACTAATTTGGTTCTCTCGTCAACGGGATTGGGGCTTTTGGGTTCCAAGCTTTTTCGAGAGGGACAGGGCGAGAGAGGTAAGAGCTCTAAGCGCTCGTCTTCTACAATTTTTTTTTTTTAAGGTTCGAATATATTTTTTGGTTCAACTAATTTGTTGTTTAGTTAATGTAAACCTTGAGGTAGGATTCTAGACTTAGACATTTTTTTTAGAATTTGGATTTTATGGTGGAGATTTGAGTCGCTAGGGCTTGATTCAGGTTTGATGCTGCGAGAGAATTTGGGGATGTCGTTTTATTCGTGAGAAGATCGTTCTTTTCTTCTTCGTTTTTCATGGTTTAAGGTTTCCTTTCATTGATTTGGGGTGACTGTTGATGTGGTGTGGAAAATTGGGAGCTTTTTGTGGTAACTTGCGATGGATTTGTTTGCAATCGTCGTTTTTTGCCCCTTGCTTTTCTAATGATTCTGGAATTGCTTTTCTTTTTATCTATTGTTGTTTGTGAAGGTTACTCTGCGTTTTTTGAATTAGACAGTTTTGGAATAAATTCTTTGTTAGAATTGCTATGTTGTGAATTGGGGCTTGCTTGCATGTATTATAAAATTTTGACACTCTTGTGATTCTGTGTGTTTTTTGGAGCCAAGGTTTTATATTTTTGACTGTGTTTAGAAAATTAGAAACTAGATAGCAAATTACCATACTTGATTAAGGGGTTTCTTTTTGTTGAACTCTTGAAGCCGCTGAGCCACCTAATCTCTTTACCTAACTTTAGCGACTAATTATTATTCTATATTATTCTGTAAATGGATAATATAGAAAGAACATTAATTGTTGCGAGGAGGCTAAGTTACGACTTAAAATCGTAGGGTGACTTTGATACCCCCTCCTTGTGCCACTCCAAGCATACATGGATTCACATACTGAGTGCCATCTCTATGTTTCCAAAATCTTCATGCTGGTTAAGGTCAATAGTGCCATGAAAGCTCCATACTATCTTGCATATAAGGTCAATAGTGCCATGAAAGCTCCATACTATCTTGGCCCTCCTTTCACAAGTATATAATAAATCGATGATCAAGAGGATGTTAACATTTCAAACATTTCCCATACACGCACACAAGTTTCTAATGAGATAGTGGACTCCCCAATCAACAAGATGTTAACAATTTATGTAATTGTTAGTGCTTAATATAATAAATCAGGTGCAGTTGTTGTAGAACTACACAGTGCATAGACATGTGTTTAGTCAGCTATGCCATATCTATTTATATGAATGTACATGACTGAATAGCCGAGGACAATTAGGGGGTGTTTGGTTCGTAATCGAAATCGGAATGGCTTGGAATCGGAATCGGAATGATCAAATCCTCCAAAGCGTTTGGTTCGTAACCGGAATCGGAATCAAAATCTGAATTGGAATGAAAATTTGAATCCATGGAGGAGAGTAGGGTTTGAGTTCTATATAGATTGAGTCATTCTCATTCCATCTTGAAATCGGAATCGGAATGGGACTCTTCTCAACCAAACAGTTGGAATGGGAGTCATCCATTCTGATTCCGATTCCAGACCCCCACTCTCCCCAACCAAACACCCCCTTAGTGTTTCTATAGGGATTGAATACCTAAATTATTTCATCTAGAGTCATATTTCATTATGTACTTAGAAAACTTGCAAAGTTTCTTACGAAAGTTTCTTCTAGAGAGAGGAGAGAACAAGATGATTTACAGGAAGTGGTCGCTGCTCTCGTCGACGGTGGTGATCTGGGGAGGGATCGCCTCTTTTTGCCTTGCTGACGTCTTTCTCTTCGGTGGAAAGGTACACCTCTACTTTCCCCTCTCAAAAGCCCCCATCTTTGGATGTTTTTGCTTTTCATTTTCCTGTTGGATTCTGATCGGTTTGTATATTTTCTTCTATTTCAAAGATTTATTTTGTGTGATGGAGAGATATAGCTTGTCTGACCGGTAACTTTAGTTGCAATAGATATTTCTACCTGCGGTTTTTTGTTATTTGGAGATAGATATCTCTTGCACGATTTTTATGGTTTTGGATGAATTTACAAATCGAAAATATAAAAGAGAAAAAAAAAGGAACAATGGGTGAAGTCTTAGAGTTCTTTATTGCTATCTAATAAAATGGGAAATGAAACCATCTTGATATAGTCCAGTTGTTCTCCCCTTTCTCTTTATTGCTTTGCTTCATTGAAATCTTATTCAAGATCTTTAGAATTTTCTCGTCTGCAGTTTTTTCATTTTTCTGTGGAAAGCTCGTCCGCATTTTTACATTGATATGGGTTTTGATGCACTTCATGTTATCAAATAGCAATCTAGTGGTGCGAGTTAGCAAGTGGTGGTTTTTTTTGTTTAGGCTTTAATAAATTTTGTATTAGATCTAGTGGGTTAAGGATCGTTGTGGTGCCATTTTTTCTCTTAAAAAATGGTGGGTACACCACTACTGCAGGGTTCAAACTCTCGAGCTCTTCAAGATGGAGAGGGATGCCAAGAAGTTGAACTAAGAGATTGATAGACAGCTGCTGAAATATTAGGATTTGTGAAAAGAAAGTCTAAGGATCTTGGAAAGCAAAATTATTGAGGAAGTGCATATCAATCAAGAATTATTGCACTCATGAAGGAATCCTTTTAGCCCGGGTTTTGAATTGACGTGATAAGGTTTGTGTTTGCTGTTTTTGGGGAGAAGATACAGGAACAGGTCTGTAGTCCTTGGGGTGCATGCCATCGACAAAGGAATTAATGAAAGTTCACTAAAGGAAACTTCCAACGAGCTTGGTTTGCATGCACACAAGACATAGAAGAAGTTCATATAAGTTTTTCAAAATACATAGTTTTGAATAACTTTTGAGATTTTATTCTATTGGTTGGTATAGAGTATGCTATTTAGGAATTAGCTACTATAGCAATGTTGTTGAGGAGATTTATGAGAATGGCTTTGATAAAGTTAGAATTCTAATACCAAGGACAAAGAATGAAGCAGCAGAGGTTTGCTGAGTGCACAATATATTCAAGATGGGTCACTTTTTTTATCATAAAAATTAGTTGTTGAAGGTGAATGGCGATGTTCATGTTGTAGAAAAAGATGAGTATTGTTATTCACCAATCTGTGATAATGCTGATTGTTATGATCTTAGTTGTTAGAATCAGTAGCAGGTATGGTTGTGGATTTGGGAAAATGAACAATTTAAAAACTCTTAAAGGAAGTGCTTATGAAGCAGGTAGGTGTTTGAGTATTAGAGGAGTTTCTGAAGTAAGTTTGCCATTTTAGGTTGAAGATTTTCGCTATTAACATCACGATTATTTTGAGGTAGATGAGTTTTAAGTAAATTGAGTTTTTGCTGTTTGTAAGTGTTGACTCACCTAATAAGTCTTAATCAACAGCTTAAGAAAGAGTTTCCTAATAGAACCGTCACAAAAGAGTTGGGCACATAGTTAGTGCTTAGTAAGTGTAATGACTAATGGTCACCTGAGAGGGATGGGTTGCCCAATGGTCAATATAATGTATACTGTTGTTCAATTTCCTCTCAACCCCTCAAATGGTCAGTTGAAGTAGCAGCTCCCAAGGTTAACAAGTAAGGCTGGTTTCTACTCCAAAACAGCAAGCTAGGATGCGTATAAATACAAGGCCATCGTAATCTTGATTTTTTCCCATTTTGTTAGCTTATTGTTGCAGCATGTTCTAGCAGATGTAACTATTTTTTTCAGCATGAAATATCTTGGATGAATGGGTCCCCAAATAGTCCTAAACTATTTTAGTCCCAATTATAATTAACTCAGTTCTAGTAATCAAGGTCATCTCTTCCCATTTTGTTTTCAAGCCCTAATTGTGTGCTATCAAATGGTGTTAGAGCAGTCTTTTCTATGGATCTTCAATTGAGTTAGAGTGGCTGCTCACTTCAATAACATTCTGCCATTCATTATTGAGGTTTTCAACTCGCATTACAAAAAGTTACATGTGGAAATATTTGTGATGGATTTCTTTTGGCCTATGTATCTCTAAGCAATTAATTCCCTTCCAAATCAAGCCTGACCACTACAATTATGATTGGTTCAACAGCCACTTGAGAGGGATGTGGGAACCCAGTGGTTAGTGTAATGAATGCTTTCAGTTTTCATCTGAACATTGGAAGGTCAAGCGACTAAGCAGCTGCAGGGATCGAATTGGTTAACAAATTGGGTCTGTTTCTACTAGAGAAATAGCAGACTAGGTTCTTATAAATGTAATAACAAGCATGACTTGGACGGTAGTAATCTCAAGTGTTTTCAATTGTACTGGCATATTATTGCTGCTAGTTCTAGTCAGATTAAGTATTTTCCTTAGGATGAGTGAGTCTCCAAATAGTCCTCCTAAGCTCTTCTGATCCCACTAGTAATCAACTGACTTATTTCTTTTTCAAGCTTAAGTGGTGTACTACTGCAGCTTCTTGACTAAAATAAAATAGGTCAAACGCTTCAATATAAGTTGACATGAGGGAAGATAAGTTTTGCCAAAATCTAGAACTTAAAGATAAGTTTACATGGGGGAAGCTGATGCTAAGTCTGAGCTCCTAGAGGAAGTATTCATTGTGAACAACCACAAAAAGGATGAACAGAGGATTTCTTGTATCAGAATCAGTTATTGAACTATGCCTATTATAGCTTGTATAAGAACAAGGTGTGATTGGCCTTTTGAATTGAAAAATTGTTGATGAACTGGTTAATTTAAAATTTGACACTGATCCTGTATCAGGTTATTGTCTTCCCCTTGATAATTTGATAAATGAAGACATCTTTCACAGGTGGTCGATAGTGTGTAAGAACAGAATCTCTAGTTCTTCCTATTAAGACACTAATCAACATCGGTATTAGGGCCAGCTGTAGGTCCATTTTATATTCATAGTGGATTAACAAGCCTGAGATTTTTGCCTTTTCTGAGGTTCAGTGAAAAAGATAGAGTGTCGAGGTCAGTAATATTTGAATGCTGGAATTTCTATACAACCAAGTCATAGAATCAGATTTTAGTGTTCAAAATGTTAGACCATTATGATCACTTTCCCACATGATCTGTTTAGTAGGTGTTCAAAAGGGTGAGGTGGATGGCCTAGACTTATATGATAAATTGAACGTTGGATTTACACTGTCATGTTGCCTCCTTTCCTGGTATCCTGGTATTGGATATCCAATTTCATTTAGATGATGGAAGGTAGGTCTGATTTGTTTCTGCAAATTTTAATGCTATTGCATCCATTTGTTGGAGTTGATCATTCGAACCAAAAGGTGTTCCCATGGATAAGAAATCTTTAAATTGCTGGAAATCAAGGAACTTATTAACATTTTTGTCTTGGAACTTGACATTATTCTTTTTAAGTACCCTGTTATTTTCATTGGTTAGGTCTCATGGATGATACTTGGTTCAGCTACGAGGTTTCAAAACTATGATTAAATGCAAGGTGCAATCTTTGATATAAGTATAACAATAGGGCTAGTAAGTGCCATGCAAGACGGTGTGGAGGTGGTTTACCTTCAGAAATTAAATTCATCAGATTAGTAGTTGCAAGATTAAAAAAACAAAATAATATCAAAATGGGTGTCCTTACTTAGAAGTTGAACTGAGGGTACACTTTCGTAAAGCTACTGCAACAAATGCTGCATTGTGAGGGGGAAAAAAGTCCATGTTTACCATCTCCAGTTGAGAGGGGGGAATGGTGGAAGAACTTTCTATCAGCTGTTGCACGATGATCACAATAGCTGTTCTTCAGTACAAAAAAGAATGCAAACTCTGACAGAGAGGTAGATTATGACATTGTATTTATTATTGGTGGTCACTTATTCTAGCAGAGTAATCAAGGACCACCAAGAACCATAAGAAACTTGGTTTGATGTGTACCAGTGCTCACATAGCTAATCTGACCATAGATGTGGGAATTGGAAAAAAAAGCCATACATGCAGAGAAATCAAATCACTAGATGCTGAGAAAAGACTCATCAGTATAAGTTGGCATAACTGAATGACATTGAGAGGCTTGTGGTCAAGACTCCAATGCCTCCTTGAATTTTCAATACTGTTTTGATGATGTCATGTGAATTTCCAGGGGACTCTGGTTTCAGGCTGCTGGGAGAATGTAACATTATGTTGTATTATTTAGGTAGTATGGAAAGGTAGCCATTATAAACCAAAATCAAAGAACAATAGGGATTGCATCTTTGGGTTGGGGAAAATATTCATTTGTCTTCTAGAAATTCGATAATAACAGATTTAAACAACCATTTTATGACAAAGGAAAGGCATTAAAAGAAGTGTTCCTAGGCTTTTAGGATTTTCTTGATGTTTGTGTGCTGGCAATTTAATGAAGGGACATTGTGAAACTGAATTTAGAGAATAGTTTGTTAGCAGTAAAACCCATGTTGTTGGCATCACACTGCAGCATCTTAAATGTAAGGTATCAATTGTATAGTCTGGATGGGTCTCGTTATGTGCCTGGCCCGGCTTCAACAAAACTAATTAAAGACCTGTCCAAAGTAGGGCTTGCCATCAGAGATGTGATCAAATTGGCTCAGTTAATCTGGGCCTACCCAGACGTGTTCATTATTGGGGAAAATTATATCCAAGATCGGGTCAAGTGAGAAGGTTGTATATTTAAGACTAGGTTTAGGTTTGGAGATGGTGAGAGAGAGGATGACGAGATGACCTACAGGAAGTGGTTGTTGCTATTGTCCATGGTGGTAATCTGGGGAGGGATCGCCTTTGCCTCACCGATGTCTTTCTCTTCGGTAGAAAGGTATATCTTCTCCATTTCACTCTATCAAAAGCTTCAAAATCTCCCCCCTTTCGATGCTTTTGCACTCTTTTTCCTAGTTAGATTTCAATCAGTTTGCATATTCTCTTCTATTTCAAAAATTTATTTTGTGTGATATGGAGATCTGGCTTGTCTGATCGGTAACTTTAGTTGCAATAGATATTTTTACCTATGGTTTTTTATTAGTTGGAGATAGATATCTCTTGCACGATTTTTATGGTTTTGGATGGATTTACAAATTGAAAATGTAAAAGAGAAAAAAAAATGGGTGAAATCTCAGAGTTCTTTATTGCTATATAATAAAACGAAAAATGAAACCATCTTGATATAGTCCAATTGTTACCTTCTTTTCTCCTTACTGCTTTGCTTCATCGAAATCTTGTTCAGGATTTTGAGAATTTTCTCATCGCAGTTTTTTCATTTGTGGAAAGCTCGTTTGCATTTTTACATTGATATAGGTTTTGATGCACATCATATTATTAAATAGCAATCCAGTGGTGGGAGTTAAAGAAGGGATTTTTTGTTTAGGCTTCAATAAATTATTAGATTTAGTGGGTTACAGATTGTCGTGGTAGTTTTTTTTTCTCAAAAAGTGGTGGGTACATCACTACCTCAAGGTTCGAACCCTTGGACTCTCCAAGATGGAGGGATGTTAACCAGCTGAGCTAAGAGATTGATAGATAGCTACTGAAATATTAGGATTTGTGAAAAAAAAGTTTGAGGATCCCAGAAAGCAAAATTATCGAGGAAGTGCATATTGATCGAGAATTATTGCACTCATGAAGGAATGCTTTTAGCTTGAGTTTTGAATTGATGTGATAAGGTTTGTGTCTGTATTTTTTGAGGAAAAAAATACAGGAATAGGTTTGTAGTCTTTGGGATGCATGCCATTGATAGAGGAATGAAAGTTCACCAAAGGGAACTTCCAATGAGCTTAGCTTGCATGCACACAAGACATATAAGTTCATATAAGTTTGGAAAAGCTTCCTTAGGCTATCGATTAAGGCTTATCAGGCGAATCAACAATTACAAATAGCAAAAACTCATTTATCTCAAAACAATCGTGATGTTAATAGCAAGAATTTTCTATTTTAGGTAGCAAACTTACTTGAGAAACTATTCTAATACTCAAAGATCTAGTTGCTTTATAAACACTTCCTTTAAGAGTTTTTAAATTGCTCATTTTGCCAAATCCACAACCATGCCAGCTATTGATTCCGGCAATTAAGATGATAGCATTCAGCATTATTAGAGATAAGTGAATAACAATACTCATCTTTTATTTTTACATGATAAACATCACCAAGCACCTTCAACAATTAATTTTTATGATAAAAGTGTGACCCATCTTGAACGCATTATGTACTCAGCAAAACCTCTGCTGCTTCCTTCATTCCTCGTCCTTGGTATTTGCATTCTAACTTTATCAAGGCCAATATCATAAATCTCCTCAATGTTGTCGCCATAATAGCTAATTCCTAACTAACATACTCTAGACCAACAACATAATAGAATCTCAAAAGCTATTCAAAACCATTGAAAAACTTAGGTGAACTTCTTCTGTATCTTGTGTGTGTGCAAACCTAGCATGCTTGAAGTTCTCTTTGGTGAGCTTTCAATCATTCCTCCATCGATGGCATGCATCCAAAAGACTATAGACCTACTCCTGTGTCTTCTCCCGAAACAGCAGATACAAACCTTATCACGTCAACTCATCCTCCATGAGTGCAAAAATTCTCGATCATTATGCACTTCCTCAATAATTTTATTTTCTAAGATCCTCAACCTCTCTTTTCACAAATCGTAATGTTTCAGTAGCTATCTATCAATCTCTTAGCTCAACTGGTTTGGCATGCCTCTCCATCTTGGAGAGCTCGAGGGTTCGAACCTTGCGGTGGTGGTATATCCACCATTTTCGTAAGGGAGGAAAAAAAAAAGCTACCGCGATGATCCTTAGCCCACTAGATCTAATACAAGAATTATTCAAGCCCAAACAAGAAATTCCTTCTTTAACTCGCACCATTTGATTGCTATTTGATAATATAAAGTGCATCAAAACCCATATCAATGTAAAATTGCAGACAAGCTTTCCACGAGAAAATTCTAAAGATCCTAAATAAGATTTCGATGAAGCAGAGCAGTAAGTAGAACAGGGGCAAAATAAATGGACTATATCAAAACAGTTCCATTTTTCATTTCATTAGATAACAATAAAGAACTCTGAGATTTTACTAATTTTTTTTTATTTTTTTCTTTTATATTTTCGATTTGTAAATCCGTCCAAAACCATAAAAATCATGCAATAGATATCCATCTCCAAATAATATAAAACCGTAGGTAGAAATATCTATTGCAACTAAATTTACCGGTCAGACAAACTAGATCTCTGCATCACACAAAATAGATTTTTGAGTTAGAAGAGAATATACAAACATATCGAAATTCAACAGGAAAAAGGAGAGCAAAAGCATCGAAAGGAGGGGGTTTTTGAAGCTTTTGAGAGAGTGAAATGGAGGTGTACCATTCCGACGAAGAGGAAGATGTCGGCGAGGCAAAGGGAGGCGATCCCTCCCCAGATCACCACTGTCGACGATAGCAGCGATCACTTCCTGTAGATCATCTTGTCGTCCTTTCTCTTTCTTAACCTATCTCCAAACCTAAACCTACCGCTAAAGTTATAACCTTCTCACTTGGCCTAGTGTTGCATATAATTTTTCCCAATAAAAAAATGTGTTTGGTTAGGCCCAGGTTAACTTAGAGCTCATTTGCCCTACTTTTGAGCTGGTCTCTAATTAGTTTTCTTGGAGCCAGGCTTGGCTCATAATTGGGCCCATCCAGACTAGCTACCCATTGACCTTACATGATGCCAACAACATGGGTGTCACTAAATACATAACTGTACATGTAGAAGTTTAGAATCTAATTTTTGTTTTATAATTGATCCATTAATAATAAATTTAGATTCAAGTTAGGTGGTGGTTGGGTTCTGATAACATCAAGTAATAAATAAGTATCAAATGTTATGTCCGAAAGAGTTAATCAAGCTCAACAATCCATTCTTTGGGAGGTTTATAAACATCCAATGGATGTTGCAATAATAAAATCACGAAAAACAATTGATGGTTAACCATATAATGATGATGGACTCAAAATTGAAAAGCTGTACTGAAAGTCAAGTATAATTACCCAAACATATTCTAACATAACATCTATTATATATATATATATAAATGGAGCAACCACGTTAAGGCGTCTCCATTCGACACGTGGCTAAACAGTTGCATGAAACACAAAACCCGAACTCGCCAAACCTCTCTTCTTCCTCCCGTTTTTTCGATCAAACCCCAAACCCGATGGATTCCGTCGGTGGGTTACTGGCCCTTCCCAACCACCAGCGGCCATCACCCGGCCGCTGGCTGACGGTCGCCGGAGAGACCTAATCGGTGGATCGGTGATTCAGCCCTCACCGCCATCTCCAAAACCTTTGAGATCGGACGAAAGCCGGCACTCCACCCACCAAAAACGGGCCGGCGGCCACCAGAAAACCACGACCGACGGACCGCCGCCCCTTCCCCAGGATCCTTCGCAACGGCCATCGGAGGACCGAAAATCAATCTCCAGGACCAACCACAACACAGGGGAAAGGCTTCTTTTCCCTCTTTTTTTTTCTCTCTCGGTTGGTTGTTGGCGGCTGTGCATGGATGGCACCAGCTGGCCAGAGGTCCGGCCATCCTCATCAAAAGATCGATGACGACGAGTGAGGAGCTCGGCCAGCCACCATGTGAGGAGCAGGGCACACGGTCGACCCTGTTCCTCCCTCTTCTTCCCTTTGTTTTTTTTGGTGCTTTAATGGAGGAAATTTCTCTGACGCTGCGACTTCATGGGACTCGCCGTTAGCCTGTCCCTGTAGTAGTCAGAGTTCTATCGGAGTCCAGTCACTGTGATGGGAGAAGGGCCTCGGCCTTCTTTCTTTAAGTCTATTTATTTATTCAAATAATATTTCAATTCTTTTAATAATAAATCTATTATATCTATTATATATATATAAAAATGGAGCAACCGCATTAAGGCGTCTCCATTCGACACGTGGCTAAACAGTTGCATGACGTGGCTAAAAAAAGGCTTGATCTTGCGTCCGCTTTTCTCCCCAAATGATGGAGAGAGGGTCGGCTCCTCAACCTCTCCATTACTACGACTACTCCAACAACACCGTTCATGTTCCCGGATCACGCCCTCACAACTCTCTTGTGCGCTGCCATGACGCCACGCTCACGTGGAAGAAACATGACACTGAACTTGACATGCACGTGCCCATCCCCCCACGGCAGCATCCGGTCAGGCTTCACGTCAGCATTACCGACCAGGGCACCGTGGTAGAGGAGGATGGTGTGGCCCTCGGCGTAGTTGAAGGCGGCGCGGTTAGGGTTGTGGACGAGGACCTCGAACTCGAAGGTGATGTTGAGTTCGATGCGAATGATGGGGAGGGTGACGCGGGGGGGAGCCGCCTTCAACACCGGTGGAAAAAAAAAAGATTTTGTCAAACGCGTCACGAGAGAGAGAGATAGAGAGATCGATTCACAGAAGCTTCCGCGAGTTCATCGCCGTCGGAGGAGGGGGTGCTGGGGTTGGGCAGCAGCTGTCGGTGATTTGAGAGCACGCATAGTGACAGAGAGAGATCGGCTCGCGGAAGCTTCTGTGAGTTCACCACCGTCGGAGGAGGGGGCGTCAGAGTGGGGCAGCGGCCGTCGTTCATCGATCCATCATCCCAGCCACTATCGGAGGAGGAGACAGAGAGATTGGCTTGTGGAAGCTTCTGCGAGTTCACCGCCATCGAAGGAGGGGGCGACGTCGGAGGAAGAGGGGGCATCAGAGTGGGGCAGCGACCGTCGTTCACCGATCTGTCGTCCCGGCCGCCGTCGGAGGAGAAGGAGATAGGGAGAGATCAGCTCGCTGAAGCTTTTGCGAGTTCACCGCCGTCGGAGGAAGAGGAGGCACCAGAGTGGGGCAACGGCCATCATTCATCGATCCATCTTCCTGGCCGTCGTCGGAGAAGGAGATGAAGTAGACGATAAGAGAGGGAATAAAGAGTGCGGTCGATGGCTTCGCCATCCATCCCCCTCGACAATTTCAACAAGGACGTGAGCTCCTCTCCATTAGCAATCGGGAAAGGAAGAGAAGGGAGGAAGGAGATGGGCCTAACGGGTTCGGGTTTTGGGTCCCAACCCGACCTGAAATCCGGCATAGACCCATTTATTTAAATAGGGAATCTTGCATTTAGGCCCTTGATAAAGGTTATATTCAATAAAGTCCTTTTGACAATTGACTGAATCAGACCATGTTGAGTTAATTTAGTTTAGGGGTGTTTTGCAATTAAACCCTGACAAAGTATTTATTATGTAAAAGCCTTTTTCTACTGGATCTCCACATTTTTGGCTTTGAACCCAAGGGCAAAAAAAATATTAATTGGGATTGTTCTCATGGGTCAACTACTACAATCATGCATATAAATACAAATATAATATGACTACTGCCTACCTCCTACTACTAAACCATCTATTCTTAAATGCATACAAAACGGACACAAACTATTGATCTCAGATATGTATAGATCATCATTGTCTTTTAGTCATTCTGGATGAAATTCTGAGCTACTGGGACTAAGAAGTTATTAACAATTCAACTATCAGAAAATCTCTACCTTTTCTCTGGAGTAAGTCTTTAATGATGACTGAAAATTCAATAAAATAAAAAATTATATAATAATAAAATATATATTTTTTATTGATAGACTATGAAGAAAAGAGAGATATGTGGGATGCAAATAGGTGGTCATGTTCTGCTTAATGATGAGGATTCCGGAATAATTGATGTTGAAAATGTTGATTCAAGAAATGATTTCTCTGTTAGTAAAAGACAGAAATGATTATGTTACTTCTTATTATTATGTTATTTAAATATTTTAAGTTTATATTTTAATTTAAAATATTTGATATCATCTATGATGTCTTTTATATTATGTTGAATTTTTAATTTATAAAAATATTATTTGAAAAAATAAATACATGCCGTACATCGCACGGGGTTCTAAGCTAGTTAGTTTTATTTCTTAACCGAAGGATAAATAAATAAATAAGCAAAATTGGTATTTTACATGTCTACATGCATGTATATGTATATGTATGTATTTATATGATTATATATATGTGTATGTATATGTACTTATATGCATACATACATATCTATATGTGTATATACATGCATTTACGTATGCCATAAATCAAGTAATTTACATGGGTTTGGGTCTTGTGTCTACTATTTAGGCAAAATGCTATTGCAAAGATATGCACACAAGACAGAAGAAATTCATCTTCTGCCAGCTGTTGCACGATGATCACAATAGCTGTTCCTGGAGTACAAAAAAGAATGCAGACACTGACAAAGAGGTAGATTATGACATTGTATTTGTTATTGGTGGTCAGTTATCCTAGCAGAGTAATCAAGGACCACCAATGAACCATGTTTGATATGTACCAGTGTTCACACAGCTAATCTGATCATAGATGTGGGAACTGGAAAAAAAAAAAGCTATACATGTGGAGAAGTCCAACGACTAGATGCTGAGAAAAGAACATCAGCATAAGTTGGGGTAACTGCATGACATTGAGAGGCTCATAGTCAAGACTCCAATGCCTCATTGATTTTTCAATATTGTTTTGATGATGTCATGTGAATTTCTAGGGGACTGGTTTCAGACTTCTGGGAGAATGTAACGTTATGTTTTATTATTTAGGTAGTCGGAAAAGGTAGCCATTGGAAACCAAAATCAAAGAACAATAGGGATTGCATCTTTGGTTTGGGGAAAATATTCATTTGCCTTCCAGAAATTCGACAATCACATATTTAAACAACCATTTTATGACAAAGGAAACGCATTAAAAGAAGCGTTCCTAGTCTTCTAGGATTTTATTAATGTTTGTGTGCTGGCAATTTAATGGAGAGACATTATCAAACTGAATATAGAGAATAGTTTGTTAGCAGTATTTCTCTAAGACATGGTTAATCCGGAAAAGATAGATATTTTTAGGCGAACACTATAAGGATTTGCGCTGTATTTTCTTATATCTAGTTGCACGACTCAAGTGTGCGTTCCTGTCAAATATGATGATCCATAAGCTGCATGGTACATTATTGGGAGGAATCTTCTTGAAGATAAAGCTGTGGCTTGTCCTTTTTTTTTTTTTTTTTTTTGGGTAAAAAGCTGTGGCTTGTCCTTAATTCAATCAACAAAACATGATGCACTAGACGGGGGAAGATCAAATTTTGGGATGTTGGAGCTGTTGGGTCTTCCACATAAAGTGAATTAATCAAATGGATATTGTTATAAACTTTTTAATTTTAATAGTCTGTGGGACTGGGACCTGATGGTCAAATACATTTCTTGACAGTGGACTTACATCTCTCTCTTCCTCACGACCCTTCCGAAGAAAGAGGAAGTCTGTTAAATCTGTATTTGAAACCATTATCATATCAGTTGCTCACTATCCTTCTGACTAATTAAAAGTACCTTTGGGAATTGCTAAATTGACAAAAAAACTATGATATTGGTTTGCGGAGTCATGCAGGTTAATATGGCCAGCTTGAAGTGTTTAGCTGTACGAGAGGCAGCTATAGATTGATTCTCTCAGAACTGTGAATTTGATGACCATGAACCATCCTTTACCACTGCATCTTTATATTTGGACGTGGATACTGGTGGCATGTATCCTGTTGGGCATGCTAGGTACGATGTAAATACAATAGGCTATGGTAGTGGCCTACCCAAGTCACTTTCTTGGTGAAAATAGCTAGGTCTCTTCATGGGTTCTCCATATGTTTATTCATATTGGACCTACCCTCTCTAATTTCTAAAATTTATATGCAACAATGATCCATGCAGTTGGTGATACATAATCCTGGTCTGTGGATCCCAAGAAGCCCCCTCCCTAGTGAATGTGCAATGCTAATTTTTATGATGTCTACCACAGCAAAATGAGAACGGTGGATACTAGTGGTCTCATTGAAATCTGCAGGTGCAATTCTGTTTGCTGGCAGTTGTACAGTGGAGTCAGATGGTATTTTGCTGCATGAGAAGGTTAAACAATGGTGATTCGGCCTAATAATGTTATATATGAGGATGACAAACCATATGCACCTTTCTTCTGCTTGTTCCTGGCCGGATGACATGCTCACTGTACTCGGTGAGAACTGGGAGTGTAACCGGTCGGTCCACGTTTGAGAGAATTGGGGTCATGGCCAACTTACTATCAACAGAATTTATACCTTCATGTCAAGTTCACCCATTACTCTTTACGTAAGACTTAACCTGGCAAGATTGGATATTCTGTCTCCTAGGTATCTCTGAGTCTCTTTTCTCTGGTTGGTGGGGGGCCCTCTGTGTGGTTTTTTCTTGTCCTTTTTTTTTCTTATGTGGATATGGATAGTGATGCGGTGAACCTTAAATTTTGTATTCATAACAGATTTAACGGCTTTAAATGGCAAAAGAAAAATTCTTTCATCGTCATGGAATTTGCAGGAGAAATTTCAGGAGTACCTGTGTCGCGAAGGTGAGAAGCTCCGGCAACAGGATAGGGTCATGATGGCTGCAAGGAGCGAAGCGAAGATGGGTTAAGAGAAGAGAAGGCTAGATGATGCGAAAACAGCTGTATTTCCTCTTTAAATCCTTTTGCCAAGTTAGATTCTTGGTCTTGAAGGTGTGGGTTCAATAAGTGTTGACTTTTTTTGTGCAAGTTTGGTAAAAGTTTGATGTTTTGTAATAAAAAAAAAGGGGCAAACATGGAGGCTCTGGATGCTCAAACCTTTGAGTTGTCGAGTCCATGCTAGAAGAAACAAGGAAATAAAGACTTGTGCTCATTATCTGTCTTGTGAAAGAAGTTATTTTTCGTCGTCCAGGGAGACAATTTGTGTTGTTTAAATGTCCTTTTCTTCAACTCCTAAAGTTAAAAGGAAAAAAAAAAAAACTTTCTAAAAAGATGAAGTGTCTTGTTACATCTATCATTTGAGAAGTGCTTCTATGGGCAGCGGTATAAGTCAAAAAAAAAAAAAAAGTTTTTTTAAGAGAAGCTGGAAAGCCTAATTTCGAGCCACTTCTTTTGTAAAATTGCTCTATATTTTTCAAACTTGATTAGCCCGGCAAGATAGTTATAAAAAATGATCATCAAATAGGGGAAATTAATTTTTAATCAAAACTTTAAATAAATCTGTTTTTGAAAGTTATTTTTTAAATTATAAGCAACAAGCAACAATAAATATGTCCTTGTTTTTTTTGTTTTGGTAGAAACGAAATACTTTATGTATAGAGATAAAAGGAGTACAAACAGGAGCCGAGCAAACCGACTAGTTGGAAAGGAAAATAGCAGCCAGTTAACAGGTACCTATGACACAAAAATACAGCATCCGAAGGGTAAAATAAAAAAGAACCGATAATGTACAACCAAAATATGGTATAAGAAGGCCTAGCCGAGGGAGTGGAGCAGCCACAGAAAAAAAAAATGGAAGATGTCACAATTTGGGCCCATGAAATACGCTGAACACCCATGAAAGCTGTATGAGACAAGAACCAGGACCATGATAGCAGTAATCTCCATGAAGAGATGATGGCATGAAGAATAGTAGCATTATAACAATTTGAACCCGCAGAACATTCTGGATAGCTGGCATGAAGCGTTGAGGAATTCCAAGTTGACCTGCTGATCTCAAAGAAATGTACAAAAAATTACACCAGGTAGAGGCATACAATAACCCAACAGGTGAATCAGCGGAAGTAAAGCATAGTAGGAGCAAGCGTAACAAGATAATTCTGGAGAACATGCTGACTTAATAATAAGAAGCTGAACTGCTGAACATCGTAAGAAGTGGAATATATTGGAAACCATAAATTGTGAACCATAGTGACACAATCTAGTCTAGCAGTGAGAAGCTGATGTAGGGCGAATCCTCATAGTAAAATCCAGATTTTGGTCCAGCCCAATGAAAGCAAGCTGATGCACAAACTGAAGATAGATTCCAGGATGATGTACCATTTGAAAGAGGACTCTGACAAATTCAACAGATGTACCAGATAAAGCAGAGGTGTGCCCTATGACCACAATTGCACCATCAGTACTGATGCCAGCGTCCAATAAGTAATGTGAAACGTAACCCATAATTTGAGCTAACATTTAAAGAGCAAGTGATGATCCAGTGGCGCCAACTCCCAACTCCATTCCACGATGCAGAGTACCAGCAACCAGAAGGATGAAAAGCATATAATACCCAAGCTGAGCCAGCAAGAACAACCGTAGGTGAAGCACAAGCAATAAAAGCAAATATGTAAAACCGAGGCACCAAAAATCAAGAGAAGTCCGTATAGATATAATAAACTAGATAATAGTGCCTTCGATAGGCAAAGAACGTCATATGAAGTAGACTCCGTAAGCATCTGTCTGAAGAAGCTGTTGACCATCGGAATCAAAATCAGCCATAGAATAATAGCACAAGTCACCCATGAAGGCCTTGCTAGCTAAATGATCAGCAATCTGTTGGTGGATGCCTGCTCAGGATATTATCCCTCAAAATTTTTTCGATACTGCATATCACAATAAAAATAAAATAAAATAAAAATAATTAAATATATGTATCAATCAAAAATAGATTCATCTTCACGGAGCATGCAAGCTGCATTATGATAAAAGAAAAAAAATTATAAGAAGAGATCACACACTTAACTCTCGAACATCCAATCTCTTCCTCACAGAAAACTCTCCCTCACAAAAGCTCTCTCTCTACGAAAACCCTTCTTAACCCCTGAAGCGACCGCTGTCCGCTATCCAACAGTCTATCAGAAGCTCTCTATTTCTGCTCCTGTCGGTGCCTCGCGTCTGCTCTCTCTCTAGATTCTCTATCGAGGAAAACCACATGCACCACCACGCTCTCTGTTCACAGAACAGGACTTTTAAAGGCTTAAAACCCAAGTTATATCGGAGTACAGTCTCCTAACAGTACCCAAAATCTTCCTTGGACTCTTGGATCACAACTGACAGTGCTTGAGACCGTCGGATCACAACATGGTCCACGAAATAGCCCGTAAACCACGAGAATCGAGCGAGAAACGCCATCCGGTCCATGATGGACCGTGAGAAATAGATGGGAAACGCCCTCACGGTCCACGCACACACCCATGGACCGTCCGATCCATCGTGGATTAGGATATCCAGGCTCCTGATCCTCACATGCGTGCGCGTGGGCCTGGGCCGCGCTCGCGCGTGCCTGGGCCTGGGCCGTGCCTATGCGCGTGCGCTTGGGCCTGGGCCGCGCCCCCACGTGAGCGCCTGGGCTTAGGATACGCTCCACGCACTGGGCCGCGCTCCATGGTCGGGCCGTGCGCTGCCACATGTAGCTGCGCCACCATTGCTCCGCCGGCCTGCCGCCGACCGCCACCGGTCCTCCGTTACTTTGAGTTTCGTGCCAACTTCAATCGAGTGTATCTCGATCATTCGGACTTCGTTTAAGATGAACTTGGACTCGTTGGACTTCATTTTTCATCGCGGACCTCGCTGTGGGCTCAATATGGATCGAATCTCAAGGTATCAAATCCTAACAACCTCCATCTCGACTCGACATTCGGCCTCTTTCTGACTCAGAGAGCTTCTGGATCTCCTCGTCCCCATGCTCTGGGGCAATCGTCTGCAGCTGCGCCACCATCGCTCTGCCGGCTGCCGCCGGTCCTCCGTCACTCTGAGTTTCGTGCCAACTTCAATCGAGCGTATCTCGATCATCCGGACTTCGTTTAAGATGAACTTAGGCTCGTTGGACTCTATTTTTCATCGTGGATCTCGCTGTGGACTCAATGTGGATCGAATCTTAAGGTGTCAAATCCTAACAACCTCCATCTCGACTCGACATTCGGCCTCCTTCTGACTCTGAGGGCTTCTGGATCTCCTCGTCTCCATGCTCTGGGGAAATCGTCTGCTGATTATAGATGGGCAAATATGGGAGTCGAGCCAAGCCACTCGATCCCATCTCCATCGTATGCTGTGCTCCTCTTGATCTGAGACCTGCTCGGGATATCATTCTATGATAATAGGAATCTCACCTTGCGATATCGCCTCTCATCTTTTTGAGCCTCGCGTCTCGTGCCGGATCCACCTCCATCTGGAGCTCCACCTCACTCTGGACTCCTCTTGGCTCCTGAAGCTCCACCTCATATTGGGCTCCCCGCTAGGTAGTAATGTCCTCTCATCTTCTTTTTCCCCTTTAGAATAATCCTATCACCGTGTAGCACCTTCAGAATTCCTCCACCAGCTACTGTGCTGTAGCCTCTCAAATCCAGTCTATTCAATGAGAAAAGATTCTGCCTGAAATCGGATATGTATCGGACATCTCCCAATCTCCTCACTGCACCATCATGTGTCCTCCAACTGACCGTCCCAGTGCCTCTGATCGAGCAGCTCGATCCATCCAATAGATAAATAGTACCCTCACTGTTCTCTAGGGAGTCAAACTGCTCCTCTCTGCAACATACATGATAAGTGCATACAAAATCTAAAATCTACTGCTATGAAGAAGTAAATACCTCATTAGATATCTCTAAAGCATCACCCTCTAAGTCGCTACTAGCCGTTGCTGCGGTAACTCTCATTCGATCCTTGAGTTGAGAACAATCTCTGACTAGATACCCCAACTCGTGACACCAATAACATATTGTCTTGCTTAAGTCCCTTGTTCTGGACTTAGACCGCCTTCGTTGCGACCTCCTATTGCTCTATCTACCACCTCCTGCTCCTCCAGAAACCACCAAAGCTGAGCTGTCGCCATCCGAGCTCGAAGCTGGGTTCTCCCTCCTAAGAACCTCGTTCTAGAGAATCGCCATTGTGACCTCATCCATCTTGATGGTGCTCTTCCCCACTAGAAGAGCAGTCACCAAGGACTCATACGAAGGGGGGAGCGATGTTAGCAAGACCAGCACCTTGGTCTTCTCCTCAATTTTCTCACCAATGCTGAGGAGGTCGGTGAGGATATTTTGAAAATGGCTGAGATGCTCCTGCACACTCTCTCTCAGTCATCTGCAGCTGGTAGAACTGCCTCCAGAGGAAAAGAGTGTTGGTGAGAGATTTCGCCATGTATAACTCCTCGAACTTCGACCACAGCACCGTCGGGGAAGTCTCACCAAGCACATGGATCACCACCTCATCTGCTAGTACATGCAGATGGTACTCACTGCCTGCATCTGTAGCCATCTCCAATCCTGCACCTTTATAGTGATCGGCTTCTCCTCGCACAAGAGAGCATCGATTAACTCTTGGTGGATGAGCACATCCTTCACCCTTGCCTACAACAAGGAGAAATTGCTTTTTTCATCAAACTTGTTAATCTCCATCTTGAATGATCATGTCTTCTCTATCTTCAATCTTACTCACCACTACTGCAATCTGCATCCTGGTACCACCTCACTCTGATACTACTTGTTGGTGGATGTCTGGCCAGGACACCACCTTCCAGGATCTTTTTGATACCGCACGTCGCAACAGGAAGAAAGAAAAAATAAAATAGAAATAATCAAATATGTGGATCAGTCAAAAAAGTGCTCACCTCTATGGGGCTCTCGTACACCCAATCTCTTTCTCACAAAAACTCTCCCTCACAAAAGCTCTCTCTAGGAAGATCCTCCTGAACCTCTAAAACGATCGTTATCCGCTGTCCAACAGTCTGTCAGAAGCTCCCTATTTTTATTCCTGTCAGCACCTTACGTCTGCTCTCTCTCTGGGTTCTCTATCGAGGAAAACTGCACGCACCACCACGCCCTCTGTTCACAGAACAGGCCTTTTAAAGGCTTAAAACCCAAGTTATATCGGAGTACAGTCTCCTAACAGTGCCCAAAATCCTCCCTGGACCTTTGGATCACAACTGGCAGCACCTGAGACCATCGGATCGTGACATGGTCTATGAAATAGCCCGTAGACCATGAGAATCGAGTGAGAAACGCCATTTAGTTCACGGTGGACTATGAGAAATAGATGGAAAATGCCCCCGCAATCCATGCCACACCGAACAGGCCTTTTAAAGGCTTAAAACCCAAGTTATATTGGAGTACAGTCTCCTAACAGTGCCCAAAATCTTCTCTAGACCCTTGGATCATGACCGATAGCGCCTGAGACCGTCGGATCGCAACATGGTCCACAAAATAGCCCGTAGATCGCGAGAATCGAGCGAAAAACGCCATCCGATTCACGGTAGACCGCGAGAAATAGATGGGAAACGCCCTCGCGGTCCACGTGCACGCCCATGGACCATCCGATCCACCGTGGACCGGGATATCCGGGCTCCTGATCTCCGCGCGCGTACGTGTGGGCTTGGGCCGCGCCCCCAAGCGCACGCCTGGGCCTGGGCTGTGCCCTCGTGCGAGCGCCCCGGCCTGGGATGCACTCCGCACTCCCGCAGTTGGGGCCACCATTGCTCGGCCGGCCCACCACTTCGCCGCTACCGGTCTTTCGCCGCTCCGAATTTCATGTCAATTTCAATCGAACGTATCTCGATCATCTGGACTCCATTTAAGATGATCTTGGACTCGTTGGACTCTATTTTTCATCGCGGATCTCGTTGTGGGCTCAATGTGGACCGAATCTCGAAACGTCAAATCCTAATACCATTTGATTTTTTACCTCCCAAAAAATATGTTCTACAGTGACAACAGACCATATTTACAACCAACATCTCAGGTCTTTAATAAAAGGACCAGATAACTACTGATGCACAGAAGAACGTCGAAGCTATGATATTACCATACTAGAATCTCCTTTAAGAAACATAACAAATGCAACCCAGCTGTTGCACAGTGGTATTGACACCTAGCCAAGCCGCAATCAGTTAAGCAAAAAGAACTAATGAAGATGATAACAACTTATCCCCTGGTGGTAAAGATCCAGTCTTAATAACAAATGCTGCATCTACTTTAGTAGAATGCGCAGAAGCATCAAAGTTAATCTTAATTGCCTCAAAGAATGGAGGTAACCACACAACTAATGGTTAGGAAGAAGTAGGGCGAAGAGAAGAACTATCCCAGTACCTAGATGGAGAGACAATGTGTTGCAAACATTGAGAAGTAAAAGCAAAGGATAAACCATAAGCTTTGCTAATTCGTTGCACAGAGGTGACTGTATCTTTATTGAAGAGACGGTCATTAGAAACCTGCCACAACAACCAAGTCACATATGTCATGAGTGATTTTATCCTATCCTCTCCTTGGGAATTAGACAAATAGTCTATTAATGCCAACAAAGAGACAGGGATAAAGACTCCCGATACATGCGACATAGAGCATGTCAACAGTCTCATGGCAAAAGAACATGTCACAAAAACATGATTATTGTATTCAACAACTGCATGACATAAGTCACAAGTAGAAGAATGTGAAGGAATAATACCAAGACGTGCCAAAATAGAGGCAACTTATTCTATCGACATTGCCACCAGAAGGTTTTAACCCAAGGTTGCGCTTAATTTCCAAATCTAGTCAAAAAGATGTGAAACCAGAGTGTGCGAAGTATTATTTAGCTGGAACATATCTCTCAGGCTAACATGTGATAATTTAGAATGTGTGACACCAAATGATCAGACTAGAGCCCTTCAGTTTTTGGGATAGCTGTAATATGGTCCATCATCTCAGTGGAAAAGAAATGGGCCAAAAAAGAAAGATTCCAACTCTAGAATCAGTAATAAGATTAGCCACCTTAATATCTGTCTTCATAGCTTCCATATTGAGATAAGTAGACTCCAGGCTGAAAAAGGTAAATTAGAGATCCAAGGATCGCTAAAAACATTAATAGAATTGCCTAAACCAAAAAGCCACTGAAACCGAACTTGGAGATAAAATTGGAGATGTATTTGCTTCCAAATGGCAGAACAATATCTAGACTTTGTATATTGATGCCAAGAACTAGAAATGGACAATGGATCACGCCCGGCATGACACCATTCAGGCCCACTGGGCCGAAAGTTTAACGGGCCGTGTCAGACACGACACCGTCCATATACTAAACGGGCCGTGCCTAACACGACCTTAGGCCCAGGGGCGGCAGGCAGTGCCAAGCAAGACCCGTTGGCCCATTAGGCCCACAGATCTAATTGGCCTAATGGGTTTTTTTTTCTTAATATAAAAATAAAAAATATTAAGTAATAAAAGTATATGAGAGATAGAAGATAAAAAATGAAAAAATTGCATCTTCAATCCATTAATATTTATAATATTAATATATATTAAAATTAAAAAAAATAAAAAATAAAAAATAATGTATGATGATTTTTTTTAAAATTAAAAGTACGCGAAAAATTTTATTAGAATTATTAAAAAGACTAAATGATTTAAAAATAGGATGAGAATCTTGTTTTGCATGAAGACCACAGTCAGGAGCACATAACAGACATAAATGGACTGTGCCAAGACACGACCCATCTTAAAAGGGCTCGGCTAGCTTGCAGGCCGAGTCATGCTGGACCTATGCATCATGCCAGTCTAGGTTCTTATGAGCTGCTATAAAACCCTCGGTCCAACCCAACTCCCTTGTACGTGTCATGTCTGACATGATCCGTAATTATAGCAAGTGGACTGTACCTATCGGATCTTATAACGGGTGGCTCGATCTGATGCCTATATCTGCTAAGAACCAGCAAAATGATATCTAGCGCTAACTAATCGAGCCCACAACGAGGAAGCATCCAGAATTAATTGAGGAGCTAATTTACAAAGACTAATCTGCTGACACAGCACTAAAGATTTCAAACCCAATCCTCCTTGAACTTTACGCAAGCAGACTTGTTCCCAGGCTACATAATGAAATCCTCGTGTACCACATGGGTGCCTCTATAAAAAAGCTTTGAACTCCCTCTCTAACTAATGCACTACAGACATAGGAACATATACGGAAGATAACACATAAAGAAGAATAAAAAGTAAAGCAGATTGAATCAATATAGCTCAACTAGCAAAAGACAACATTCGCCATTTGCAACCTTCACTTTCTTAGTAATTTTGAAAAGTAAAAGTTGAAAATCCACATTATGGAACCGTGAAGTAGATATTAGTATTTGGGTTATCTGGTCAGGACACCACCATCATAAAATTTTTTCGATACCACTCATTGCAACAGAAAAAAAAATAAAATAGATACACAATCAAATATGTGGATCAGCCAAAAAACTTATCTCCACGAGACATACAAACTTCATTATAAAAAAAAAATTATAAGAGGAGATCACACCCTCAACCCGCATACATCAATCCCTCTCTCTCAACAAGAAGTTCTATTTCATAAAAACTCTTTCTCTAAAAGATCTCCTGAATCTCTGAAACAACCGCTGTCCGTTGCCTGACAATCTACCTGAAGCCTTTGCTTCTGCTCTCTATCGACGTCTAGCTTCAAGGAGTGCCGCTGCTACTGCCCCAAACTTGCTGCTGTTGCGCCCAAGCCTCTACCGAACCATCCACTGTGTTTCGTCCACAAGCTTTTAAAGATCTGAAATCGAGTCCTGATTGGAGATGCACTATGATTATCACACGAACATGCCTCTGAACCGTCAGATCTTGATCGACTCTTCCCTGGACCGTTCGATTGTGCCTCATCATGTGCTGCATGCCCCCTGATCACACTGATCAAGCATCCAACTGTCAAATCAAATCTGCAATGCTTTAGGAGCCGTCGGATCGCGCAATAGACCATCCGGTCCACAGAAAATCCCCATAGACCACGAGAAATGTGAAGAAACACCACCTGATCCATAATGGACCGTGCGAATCACTGGGGAAACCATTTGTCGGTCCATAAATCCTCCCATGGATTGCGCCAGGCCGTGGACCGTGGTACGCCATATGATCTGGGCCGCGCTCGTGCGTGGGCTACACGCGCCCTTGCACATCCGCTGGGCCGGCCCACATGTGCCCACATGCTGGGCTGCGCGTCTGCTCCACCGCCGGGCCTGGCCCGCTTCGATGCCGGCCTGCACCGCCTATGGGCCCCCTCCGATGGCCTGTGAGCTGTACCAGCCCATTTTCTAATCTTCTTTTGCACACAGTTTCTTCGTTTGGACTCTATTTAGATTGTTTTTGGACTTGTTGGACTTCGTTTGTTGTCCTGGACCTTATTCTGAACTTATTGTAGAATGAATCTCGAGGTATTTTTCATAACAATCTTCACCTCGACTCGATATTTGGCCTCCTCCTAACTCTAAAAGCTTTTAGATCTTCTCGCCCCCATGTCCTGGGGCAAACACCTACTGATCATGGATGAACAAATATGGAAGTCGGGTCAGGATACTTGATCTCATCTCCGTCGTATGCTGTGCTCTTCCTGACCTGAGATCTGCTCAAGATATCCTCCTGTGGCAATAAAAATCTCATCTTACGATATCACCTCTCATCATCCTGAGTCTCGCTTCTCGTGCCCGATCCACCTCCATCTGGAGCTCCATCTTGCTTTGGACTTCTCCTGACTCCTGAAACTCCACCTCGCATTAGGCTCTCCACTAAGTAATAATGTCCCCTCATCTTCTTCTTTCTCTCGAGAATAACCCTATCATCATACAAAATCTTCAGGATTGCTCCATCAGCTATCCACCTATAGCCAGTCGAATCCAGTCTGCTCAGTGAGATAAGATTTCAACTGAAATCAGATATGTATCGGACTTCCTCCAATCTCTTTACTACACCATCATGTGTCTTCCAACTAACCATCCTGATGCCTCTGACCGCACAGTTCGATCTATCCGACAAATGAACAGTACCCTCACACTCTCTAGGGAGTCAAACAGCTTTTCATTGCAACATACATGATAGATGTATGCATAATCTAATATCTACTGCTAGAAAGAAGTAGATATCTCATCAGATATCATCAGAATATCATTCTCTGACTCGCTACTGGCCGTCGCTGTAGAAGCCCTCGTCCGATCTCTTCATTGTGGGCAATCTCTGACACATGCCCCAACTCGTCGCATCCGTAGCATTTGATCTCGTTCAAGTCTCTCACCCTGGACTTGGACCACCCATCTTGCGATCTCCTGCCACTCCATCTACCACCTCTTGCTTTTTTAGAAATAGCTAAAGCTGAGCTACTATCGCCTGAGCTCGAAGCTAGGTTCTCCCATTTAAGAACCTCATTATAAAGAATCGCCACGGTGACCTAATCCATCTTGATGGTGCTCTTTCTCACTAGAAGAGTAGTCACCAAGGACTCATACAAAGGAGGAAGCGACGCTAGCAAGATCAATGCCCTAATCTTCTCCTTAACTTTTACGCCAATGTTGAGGAGGTCGGTGAGGATCTTCTGAAAGTAATTGAGATGCTCCTGTACGCTCTGTCCCTCATCCATCCATAGTTGGTAGAACTGTTTCTAGAAAAAAAGAGTACTGGTGAGAGACTTCGTCATGTACAACTCTTCGAGCTTCGACCACATCATCGTCGGAGAAGTCTCGCCAAGTACATGAGTCACTACCTCATCTCTCAAGTACAAGCGGATGATACTCATTGTCTGCATCTATAGCCGCTCCCAAGTCTTCTCTTCCATGGTGTCCGACTTATTTTCGTACGAGAGAGCGTTGATCAATCTATGTTGGATGAGCACGTCCTTCACCCTCACTTGCCATAAGGAGAAATTGCTCTTCCCATCAAACATGTTAATCTCCATCTTGATTGAGCCTATCTTCTCTATCTTCAATCTTGATTACCACCGCCGCAACCTATGCCCTGATACCTTCTCGCTCTGATACCACTTGTTGGGATTGTCTGATCAGGATACCAATACCACAGGATCTTTTCGATACCACTCATTGCAGCAGAAAGAAAAAAAATAAAATAGGAACACAATCAAATATGTAGATTAGCCAAAAGGCTCGACTCCATAGGGCATACAAACTTCACTATGAAAAAGAAAAAATTATAAGAGAAGATCACACCCTCAACTCTCGTACACCAATCCTTTTCTCAACAAGTTCTCCCTCATAAAAGCTTTCTCTCTCTCTAGGAGATCTCCTAAACTTCTGAAACAATCGATGTCCGCTACCTGACAATCTACCTGAAGCCCCTGCTACTGCTCTCCGTCGGTACCTAGCTTCAGGGTCTGTCGCTGCTGCTGCATCCAGGCCCCTGCCAAACCATCCACTGCTCTCTATTTCGTCCACAGGCTTTTAAAAACCTGAATCCGAGTCTTGATCAAAGATGCCCTCCAATTATCACCCGAACACACATCTAAACCGTTAGATCTTGATCGGCTCATCCCTAGACCGTTCAATCATGCCTCATCGCGTGCTGCATATCCCTTAATCATGCTGATCAAGCATCCAGCCATTAGATCAAACCCGCAATGCTCTAGGAGCCATCGGATTATGTAACAGGCCATCCGGTCCACAAAAAATCCCCATGGATCGTAAGAAATGCGGGGAAAGCCGCCCGATCCATGATGGACTGTGCGAATCATCGAGGAACCATCTACCGGTCCACAGCTCCTCCCATGGACCGCACTAGCCCATGGACCATGTTACGCCGTGCGATCTGGGCCGCACTCGCGCATGGGCTGCGCGCACGTGCTCATGCGTCCGCTGGGCCGGCCCGCACGGGCCCGCGCACTGGACTGCTCGTCTACTCCATTGTCGGGCCTGGCCCACTCTGCCGCCGGCCTGCACCACTCGTGGGCCCCCTCCGACGACCCTTGGGCCATACCAGCCCACTTTTTGTTCTTCTTTCGTGTGTGGTTTCTCCGTCTGTACTCTATTTGGATTGTTCTTAGGTTCGTTGGACTCCATTCGTCGTTCTGAACTTTGTTTTAAGTTTATTGTAGATCGAATCTCGAGATATTTTTTATAATAATTAGAACATCAAGTTACAGTCAAAGCCCAAAGAAGCATGTCCTTAGTTCACTTGATATACCATGAATTTGTAATATTCCTAATCCCACCCATAGCTATTTAGTTAGAAGTGATTAAAATAGCTGATGGCTTCAATGGATGCCCCGCTGTTTTTATATTTCATTATTTTTTTCAATAATGCTGAATATGGAATTTAGAATAGAATTTTTATGTGCATGAAAAATAATCAAAATAATTATGTGTAAGAATATCTTGCTTGCTGGATGCTCTCATGGCAGAGTCTCCTTAGCAGTCGACAGGATTTGGCTGGGTTACCGTTGGCCTGTTATGGCTTTGCCCTTGTGTCATATTTTCTTGCAATTTGGGACATCTGCAAGGCGGTGCAAGTTAAAAATTAATTATTGCTTCTGATTTGACGTCTCATTATGCGCATATAATGTGCTGCACAAGACCGGTGAGATCAGTACTGGGGCAGGCTGCACTTAAAAATCTGTAAATAGCATTGTTTTTATGAGCACTTAATTAATAAAAAATAAATACAACTGTCTTCCAGGTGGAGTGAATGGCTGCATTTGGTGCCATCAGAAGAGGAAAAAAAAAAAAGAAAGGCTGCATTTGGTTGGGGCATTGTTGTGCTAAAGTTATTCCAGTTTTTATTTGATTACAAATTGTATAATAATTATTAGATGATGAATTTTTTATCCATACAAATGAAAAAAAAAGTATAAAAGATGGCTCCATGCCAGGGGCTGTCTGTGATAGTGCTTCTTAAGAATATAATAATTATGCATGAGAGGAGCAAGGTTGACTAACATAATCATATTATTGTATTTTTATCTTTGAGAATTAAAAAATATATATAACCTAAGGGGATGTTTAGTTCACGATCGAAACTAGAATCGAAATGAATGGATTGGAATTAGAATCAAAATGGTCTAATCCTCTGAAGCATTTGATTCATGATCGAAACTGAAATCGAAATGGATGATTTTCATTATTATTGCTTGATTTATATAAAGATAGGAATCGGAACTAACTCAAATTTTTATTTTTATTCTTAATTAAATTTTTTAAAAATTAATATTTTAAAAATTGATATTAAATAAAAATTAAATATAATAATAAGAGATGAAATATTTTATGAAATATTTTATAAAATAAAATATAAAATATAAATAATTTTATGAAAAATAAAAAAAAATGAAAGAAAAAATAAAAAAATAGAAAAGAACATGAAAGGAAAAAAAAAGAAGAGAGGTGAAGGAAGAAAGCCACACCGCCCCCCACCCCTGCGCTTCTTCTCTGCCACAGACCTTCCTTCTCCTGCGACTACGCCGCCCCCGCTACGGCCCCGCTCCACTATTATCCGTGCCACATCCGGCTCCATGCGATCATCAAACCCCCTCCCTTCTCCTTCCCTGGCTCTGGTGCCACCAATCCCTCTCACCTTCCCGACCTCAAGCGCCTCCCCCACCCCCTCCACCGTCGCCCCCTCCCCTCTCCACTGCTTCTTCTTCGTCCGACTTCTAAAATCTTGTCCAAAACCCTAGCCTCCTGCGACCTCTCCCCAACCTTAGCTCCAGCGCCGCCAGTGCAGCCACAGCCGCAGTCGTAGTCGCCATCACCATCAATGGCCTCTTTGACGGCAGCCTCTCTCCCAGCAAGCTCATTGTTGCCGAGCTCCACCCCTCAACCGTGCTTCCACCTCTCCCCCGATCCCATTGAAGATCCCGCCACCGGCCTCCGCCTCCGCCTCCTCATCACTATCCAAAAGGATGATCTTGTTGTTGTGGGGCTCGTCACCGTAATTTTTTTTATTTGGTTGTGAGGAGTGGAGGTCTGGAATCAGAATCGAAATGGGTGACTCTCATTCCAACCATTTGGTTATAAAGAGTTCCATTTTGATTCTGATTTCAGGATGAAATAAGAATGGCTCAATCTATATAGAACTCAATCCCTACTCTCCTCTATGGATTCAATTTTTCATTCCAATTTCGATTTCGATTTTGATTCCATCACGAACCAAACACTTCGGAAGATTCGGCCATTCCGATTTCGATTCCAAGCCATTTCGATTCTCATTCCTATTCTGATTCCAGTTATGAACCAAACATCCTCGAGATTGATTTCGTTAGGATGAATCTGGATTCAGTTACGAAAGGAATGAATCATTCCCATTCCTCTCTGGAATGAGAATTGGAATGGAATTTTCTCCAACCAAACAGTTGGAATGAGAGTCATCCATTCCGATTCTTATTTCATATCTTAATTATTCCAACCAAACACCCCTTAAGAGTATTTGGCAAATTAATATCTATCACAAGTTTTATGTGTTTCATTTTCCTATCAAATACTTGTTTAGATGCTGATATAGTTTCTCAAAAACTCTCTATTCACAAGATTGCGGGTCAAAAATTTCCATCATTTTTGTTGGGAAATACCCACCGACCGACTTACGGTCGGAGGGACCGACCGACCGACCGACGGCCGGAGGGGACCGACCGACCGACTGATGGCCGGAGCGACCGACTGACGGGCGCCATCACCGACCAATTGACGGCCCATCACCGACTGATGATATGTCGGGCATACCCTTCCCGACCGACTGAACCAGGAGGTCTGATGGCCGACTCGCGTAAGACTCGCCCGACCAACGGAGGGGCCCGACGCCACTCAGCTGGCCACCGACCTAGGGTCGGTCGACTCCTCCGATCGACGTACAGCCGCCGGAGCTTGTCAGTCCTGACAGCCGCGTGCGGCGCGGCCATCTAGGGACATTGTCCCACCGAGGGCATTGTCAACCCTGATGATTTGACAGCCCCACGGCGACATGACACTTTCACGGCGACTCTGACAGTCTACAGTGAGTTGACAGTTCCTCACTTGTCTGCGCCATTAATGACGGCGCCATACCGTGCTCCACTATATAACTCGGGGAAGGCAACAGTGCAAGGGATCCGCTCCCCCCCCCATTTCTTGACTCCAAAACCACAGGCTCGCTCCTCTCTCCCTCTCTCCCTCGATCGAGCTCTCTGTCTTCATTTCACTATTGCCCAGTCACCTCTCTGACTTGACCGTCGGAGGGTCCCCCGTCGGAGCCGCCTCCGATCAGTGTGGACTTCTCATTTTTGCAGGTGCACGTTCCCCGGCGATCGGACGATGAGGCGATTGGCCGCAACAGATTGGCGCGCCAGGTAGGGGACAGCATGACAAAGACAAGAGCCCAACGATCGAGGGTCACCGGGTCGGCGAGGTGCTCTTCCCACCGGGAAGAGGCCTCCCCACCACCGTCGGCGGTGGAGCCCAGCTCTCCACGCCCCGTAGTGACCACGGAGGCGCAGATCGCGGCCATCGTACGGCAGATGACCGTACTGACGGACGCAGTCAAAAGCCTCCAGCAACAACCGGCGGCCCGCCCGATGCCTTCCAGGAGTAGCCGCCGACGACCGCGTCGATCCCCGTCACCTCCGCGCGAGTGCCCCCAACAGCGCTCCCACGGAGAGGAAGAGGGACGGCCAAGGCGCGATGACCGACGGTCTCCGCAGCCTTCTCCTTCCCTGCTGAAACGGGCAAGGAAGGAGAAGCGACCGCGCACGCCGTCCGCCTCCCCTTCAGAATCTTCTGGAGACTCCACTCCTGGGGTCTCCCAGCACCGACGGGAGGATGACTACGAGCGCCGATTCGAGGAGATCGACCGTCGGCTCGCGCAGTTGCAGATGGACGGCCAGAAGTCTTCGAACGACGTCGACTTCCAGACCGTCCAACCTCTCTCCCGACTAGTTCTCGACGAACCGATTTCCAATCGGTTCAAGATGCCGCACGTGGAGCCTTACGACGGCTCCACCGACCCGATCGACTACCTTGAGAGCTACAAAGCTCTCATGACGATCCAAGGGGCAACCGACGCTCTTTTTTGCATCGGCTTCCCCGCTACACTCCGCAAGGCTGCCAGGGCCTGATACTCCGGTCTCCGATCGAAAAGTATCCACTCCTTCGGGCAGCTCGAGCACTCGTTTGTGGCCCATTTCAGCACCAGCCGGAAGCCGCCGCGAACGTCGGACAGCCTTTTCTCCCTCAAGCAGGGGGAAAATGAGACGCTCCGACACTTCGTGACGTGATTCAACACGGCCACGCTTGAGGTCCGGGACCTCAACGAAGACATGGCTATCTCAGCCATGAAGCGGGGTCTGAGGGCGTCCCGATTCACCTACTCTCTGGACAAGACCCTCCTCCGGACATACGCCGAGCTACTGGAGCGCGCATACAAGTATATGCGCACGAAGGAGCATCCGACCGACGTTTGGCCGAGCCCAGAGGCCCGAAGGAGAAGAGGAGGAAAGGTCGGGAACCCGCCGAACCAAGCAGGCCCCCGACCGATAGTCGGGTCTCGCCAACCCGACGAATCCAAAAGTTACCCCGACAACAGACTCCGAGGTCGGCACGCCCCAGGTATGACTCCTACACTCCTCTCTCTGCCCCTCGTGCACAGATTCTAATGGAGATCGAGGGGGAAGAATACCTGCGACGGCCTCCGCCTCTGAAGGCAAAAGGCCTCGACCGTCGGAAGTACTGTCGATTTCACCGAGGCCACGGCCACAACACCGAGCAGTGCATCCAGCTGAAGGATGAGATCGAAGCTCTCATCCGCCGGAGGTATCTCGGCAAATTTTGGAAGGGTCCACCGACCCAACCCGTTGTCGATCGACGACCCCAGCCGACTGAAGAAGCGGCGACCAATCAGCCGACGGCCAGAGTCATCAACATGATCTCCAAGCGGCTGGGCCCGGGGACGACTGCGGGAGACGAGCCGATGAAAAAACCATGCCCGGACGACGCAATCACCTTCACGGAGGATGACGTTCGGGGCATCCAAACTCTCCACGACGATGCTGTTGTTGTGTCGACAACAATAGCAAATTATGATGTAAAATGAATTTTTGTTGATAATGGAAGTTCAACGAATGTTTTGTTTTACTTGACCTTCTCCCAGATGCGACTGTCAATCGACTGACTTAAGAGGGTCTCCATGCCCCTGATCGGCTTTGCCGGAGACGCTGTCACGACAGAGGGGGAAATTACCCTGCCCGTGACGGCCGGCACCGAACCACGGCAAAGCACGGTCCACTTGACCTTCGCGGTCGTCCAAGTTCCTTCGGCCTACAACGCCATCCTCGGACGACCCGGACTGAACGTCCTCAAAGCGATCGTCTCGACGTACCATCTCCTCGTTCGGTTTCCGACCAAAAACAGAATCGGGGAGATGCGCGGGGATCAAAAGCTCGCTCGACGGTGCTTCCAGATCTCCGTTCAAAATGACGAGTCGAAGGGCTCCCTGACAATCGACAAGCTGGACCAACGGGAGGAGGAAGAGCGAGGTTCGCCGGCTGAGCAGCTCGTGTCGATCCCGATAGCAGAAAATCCGGATCGGGAGATTTGGGTCGGGTCTCAACTGCCCGACCCCGAACGACGACGACTGACGGAGCTGCTGACGGCCAATGCCGACATATTTGCTTGGTCCGCGGCAGATATGTCGGGCATCCCCCCAGAAACAATAACCCACCGACTCAACATCGACCCGACGATGAGACCGGTGAGGCAGAAGAAAAGGTCCTTCGCTCTGGAGAGGCAGAGGGCCATCGACGAAGAAGTGGACAAGCTACTCGAAGCGAGCTTCATCCAAGAATCCACGTATCCCGATTGGCTCGCCAATATTGTCATGGTCAAAAAAGCCAACGGGAAGTGGAGGATCTGCATCGACTATACCGACCTCAACCGAGCCTGCCCAAAAAATAGCTTCCCACTTCCCAAGATTGACCAGCTGGTGGACGCGACGTCCGGATTCTGACTGCTCAGCTTCATGGATGCCTTCGCCGGATACAACCAGATCCGGATGGCGCCTGAAGATGAGGAGCATACCGCGTTCGTGACCCCCAAGGGCCTCTACTGTTATCGGGTGATGCCCTTCGGACTGAAGAACGCCGGCGCCACCTACCAGCGACTTGTCAATAAGGTCTTCAAAGACCAGATCGGGCGCAACATGGAGGTGTACGTGGACGACATGCTGGTGAAGAGCGCGCAGATCCCGGATCATGTTCAGGATCTTGAGGAAACCTTCCGCACCCTACGACGACACCGAATGAAGCTCAACCCGACTAAGTGCGCTTTTGGGGTGACCTCAGGGAAGTTCCTCGGATTCCTCGTTTCCCAGAGAGGGATTGAGGCCAACCCTGAGAAAATAAAGGCAATCCTCGACATGCGTCATCCGAACACCAAGAAGGAGGTCCAACAGCTGAACGGAAAAATCGTCGCTCTCAACCGATTCATTTCTCGATCAGCTGAAAGGTGCCTCCCATTTTTCAAAACTTTGCGCCACGCAAACAGTTTTTCTTGGTCGGATGAGTGCCAACAGGCCTTCGAAGACCTGAAAAAGTACTTAGCTTCCCCGTCGCTGCTCGTAAAGCTGCAGGTCGGAGAAACCTTGTATCTCTACTTGGCCACATCTTCTGAGGCGATCAGTTCGGTGCTCGTCCGAGAAAATGAGTGCCGAACCCATCAGCCTATCTACTACACCAGCAAGGTGCTCCACGGCGCCGAAGCAAGGTATTCGGAGACGGAAAAGATGATCTTCACCCTGACCGTCTCCGCGCAACGACTCCGTCCATACTTCCAGGCTCATGCCATAGTGGTGCTCACCAACCAGCCCCTGAGGGCGATACTGCACCGACCGGACACATCCGGATGACTCACGAAGTGGGCGATGAAGCTCAGCGAGTTCGACATTCAGTACCGACCAAGGCCTGCCTTGAAGGCTCAGGTCTTGGCCGACTTCATCGTCGAGTGCCCGACAACCGACCAAGGGTCGGGAGCTGAAGACCCGGGACGAGACGCGGTCTCCGAGCCAGACCCGATCTCCACCTGGGTGCTCCACATCGACGGAGCTTCAAACGCTCAGGGAAGCGGGGCTGGGCTCCTGCTCACAAATTCGGATGGGGTGGTCACCGAGTACGCCCTCCGGTTCAACTTCAAGGCCTCCAACAACCAAGCCGAATACGAGGCACTCCTCGCTGGCTTGAAAATGGCGAAAGAACTGGACGTCGACAGCCTCCGGGCTTTCTCCGACTCTCAGCTGATCGTGGGGCAGGTCAAGGGCGAATTCGAGGCGCGAGATTCGACCATGGTCCAATACCTTCAGAAAGTGAAGGACCTCGTGGCACGCCTCAGGTATTTTGAAATTTTCCACATCCCTAGGTCGGAGAACGCCCGTGCCGACGCACTCTCCAGACTGGCAACTTCGGCTTTCGACTCCTTGGGTCGGACGTTCGTGGAGAACCTCGAGCAGCCGAGCATCGATCGGATCAAAGAAGTACAGCAGCTAACGGCCGAACCAAGTTGGATGGACCCGATCGTTCGGTATCTGACCGACGGGATCGGTTCCGAGGACCCCGCGGAGGCCAAGCGACTCCAATGGTCGGCCTCTCAATATGTAATCATGGATGGCCGACTCTACAAGAGGTCGTTCTTCCTTCCCTTGCTTAGGTGCCTGGGACCGACCGACGCCGACTACGCTCTCCGAGAGGTGCACGAAGGAATTTGCGGGAACCACTTGGGGGCAAGTCTCTGACCTACAAAGTCCTGCGACAGGGCTATTACTGGCCTACCATGAAGAAGGACGCGGTCGAGTTGGTCCGGAGGTGCGAGCCATGTCAAAAGTACGCCAACATTCAACACCAACCGGCCAGCCAAATTGCTCCTATTGTCGCTCCATGGCCCTTCGCCCAGTGGGGGGTCGACATTCTCGGTCCTTTTCCACCAGCGTCGGGTCAGAGGAAGTTCATAGTCGTCGCCATCGACTACTTCACCAAATGGGTGGAGGCTGAGCCCCTGACGCAGATTACCGAGCGGAAGATGGAGGACTTTATCCAGAAGTCCATCATCTTCAGGTTTGGATTGCCGCATACGATCATCACCGACAATGGACGGCAATTCGACAACCAGGACTTCAGAGACTTCTGTGCCAGGTTCCACATCAAGCACCGACTGACTTCAGTCGGGCACCCACAGTCCAACGGCGAGGTCGAGGTGACCAACCGGACCTTGCTCCACGGACTCAAGACCCAACTAAACGAAGCCAAAGGCCTCTGGGTCGACGAGCTGGGCTCCGTTCTGTGGGCTTACCGAACGACCCCCCACGTTCCGACCGGAGAGTCGCCTTTCAGTTTGGCCTATGAAATGGAGGCCATGATCCCGCTCGAGATTGGACTGCCATCTTCAAGAGTCGAGCGGTATCAAGAGCCGGACAACTCCGAATGTCGGAGGACCGACCTAGACCTCCTCTCCGAACTATGAGACGAGGCTCAAATTCGCATGGCTTCGTACCGACAGAAAGTCGCTCGGTATTACAACACCAAGGTCAGACCGAAGCTCTTCAGGCCTGGCGACTTGGTCTTGAGGAAGGCGAAAGTGTCGAAGCCCCTGGACCAAGGGAAGTTGGCTCCAAACTGGGAGGGGCCCTACAAGGTAGCAGACACCTATGGTCCAAGAGCCTACCGACTGGAGACCCTTGAGGGGAAACCCATTCTCCGAACTTGGAACGCTGACAACTTGAAGTTGTATTACCCGTGAACTTTGTAATTGTCCAGTCGGAATACAAATTCGGTTTGAAATCTCAGAATTTTAACTCTTCGACTAATGATCGGTGCTCACCAAGGTCAAGCCCCGACATACCAACGTGGACTTAGTGTCCACCTGGAACCGACGACCTTATCGACGGTAACGCGTCGGACCCTTACAAGGATCGATGCACTCAGATGAACGGGAGTTGACACCCCTTCGACGGTCGACGATACATCGGACCCTTACAAGGACCGATGCACCCATGTGGATGGGAGTTACACTCCTTCGACCTTTGACGACACATCGGACTCTTGCGAGGACCGATGCATCTACATTGATGGGAGTTGACACTCCTTCTACGGTCGAACTTTCGGGCCAAACCGTCGGCTAACAAGCCGATCGGGCCCCGACCAAAGAGGGGCGAAATGCCTACGCGACTGGCATCGCGATTTCCGATTAGGCTACGGCCGGTCGAAGGATATTCGGCTTACCACCGTCTATCGCATAACGCGACCTTAGTCGCATCCACGACTTGCCGACCGAGCCACGATCGGTCGGACGATATTTGGCTTACCACCATATATCAAAGGACGCAGCATGAATACCCGACGCAAGTGCATCGGGATCCGACTTGTCGTCATTTCTCTGACTGAATGCGCCGGACGACATTCGACTGAACGCGTCAGTGGAGACCCGACTACCGAACCTTTGCCACGTTCGGTCGGCTCCCGACTCAACAGACGCGCCCGACTGACGACCTCGACTATCAGAAGCCGATCCAAAGTCGGGACTTATCCCACCTTCGTAGCGGCACGAGTTACCGAACGTCCTACCGACTTATGTGAGTTAGCGACTTACATAAGTTAGTGACTCACGAAGGCATTCGACCATACATTTGAAAGAAACCGACAAAGGAAAAAGTGGAAGAAGTTTTCATTCAAAGTTGAAAGAAGGTTTACAAAGTCAGGTCGAAGCCCGATTACAAGTATTTCAAAAATAGAAAAAACAAAAGAAAGTCGGCAAGGCCCGATCACCCTTCTGAGTCGATCTCCTCGACCGACGGAAGATCGGGGATGACCGGTGTGTCGGCCACGATCGACGTCGGGTCGACGGTTGAAACTGGACCTTCGGTCGGTGGGGGACTGACAGTCGGTGCCACTAGCTCCGGGACAGCTTCCTCCACAGCGACGACACCTCCCGATGGCTGGTCGGCCATCTCCTCGGTGGCTTCCTCCTCGGCCCCCAGTGGGACGATGCTGCTGAGGTCCAGCTCCGGGTACAAGGCCCGGACCGCATCCCGACCGTCCTCGTACCCCACCCGGTACGAGGCGAAGCCCGACTCGAGCATCTCCTCCCGATACTGGTCGGAGGCCCGGAAGTCCTCAACCGCCCGACTGGCCGACTCCTCCGTCGACCTTGCCTCTTCTTCCGCCCGGCCGAGCGCGTCCTTCGCCGACTCCGCCTCCGCCTTCGCTATGTCGGCATCGGCCTAGGCGATCGAAAGCTCCTCCTCAGCCTTGGCAAGCTTCTCCAGGCTGACCCGAAGCTGCTCGCGCTCACCTTGGAGTTCGGCGGCAACGCCGTCCCGCTCGTGCCGCAGACGACGCACGGCCCGGCCCTTGTGTCGGGCCTCCTTCTTGGCCGACCTTAGCTCGGACCCGAGCTGGGAGACCTCGTCTACCAACTTGGCCTCCCGATCGGCCGACTGCTGTAGGTGGTCGACCAGCATTGCCTTCTCAGCTTCGGCCGCCGTCGACCTCTCCTTCCAGGCCGCCCGGACGTTTTCGAACCTCCGGTATCCGGCCTCGAGCTCCGACATTGTGTAGATCAGCTGCCGTTGCAAGCGCTTCGTCAGGAACTCATGGTGAGAAAAATTCTAAGGAGAAAGAAGGCAATACAAAGCTTACCTCGATCATGGTCGGGTAGAACTTGGACAGCATCTCGGTCACTTGCCGAGACCTCAGCGACTCCACGTCGGCCGGGAGGAGGATCCCCTGGCACAACCTCCTCACCAGGTTGTGGTCGGCCAACGCCGACGCCCCTTCGGGGAACTGTGCGCTGGGCGGCACAGAGCGGCTCCCCGACCTCGTTTCGTCCGCGGGGTCCATCGGGGCTTTCCCTCGATCGGCTGCCCCGACCGACGGAACCGGCAGCGAGGGGATGCTCGAAGTAGAACCAGCACCCCCCCGTTGCGGCCACAGACGCCGCCGGATGATGTTCGGTTTCCCGAACGTCATCCGGCTCCACCGCTGCCGGTGAGGCAGCCGACGTTCCTTCGGTCGCTTCTTCCACCGGCCTCTCCTCCGCACGCGCTGCCGGAGCCGCGAGCGCTATAACGGGCTCCGATTGGTCGGTCACCGACGCTTCGACGATCGGCACCGCTGGAGCAGGCCTCTTCGGAGGGCGCGAAGGTCCGGCCCCCGATGCTGGCCTCTTCCTTGTCGCAAATTGCCGAATCTCGGCGTCAGTCGGCCGCATTCTTGGAGGTGTCCCTGCGATACCGACAAAAGTGTTAATTAAAGAACCGGATCAAGGGCCGAATGAAAAGGAGACTGGGGGATCGGGCGATACCTAGTCGGGGGACCAAGCTCAAGTCGGCGTCATAGAGAGCTTGTTCGGTAACAAGCTCCCTCTGCTTCGGGACCGACATATCTTTTAGTCGGTGGAAGTCCTCCCGGTCGTCTGCCTCCACCCGGCTGTTGTCATTGGCTTCAGTTCGGGGCACGCCCCAGTGGGAAGGAAAGCCCCAAGAGGATGGAGAAGAAACAAAGAAAAACTGGTTCTTCCACCCATGAATGGACGATGGAAGACCAGTGATGAAGGAAAGGCCCTTCCGGGGGTTGAAGAGCCACCACCCTCGGGCTTTAGGGTGGGGTCGGAGCACAAAGAAGGCCCGGAAGAGCGAAATACGAGGGTTGGTCGGCAAGAGCTGACACAACAGCGCAAAGCTAATTATGAGACGGACGGAGTTCGGCGCTAGTTGCACCGGACAGAGTCCGTAATAGTTCAACAGATTCCGGACGAACTCCGGAATCGAGAGCCGAAGACCCGTGCGAAGGTCTTCGACGTACAACGCCAGCTGACCGGGCGGAGGGCTGTTAACCCGACCGCCGGCCCCTGGGGCGGATAGTTGAAACTGCTCCGGGATGCAATACTGCTCCCGAAGCCGATCAACATTCGGCCCCGAAAGCGAGGAAACCTCAACTTCCGGAGTCGACCGGGAGTCGTCAGTCGGATTTCCCGACCGAGCTCCCCGAGTCGGATTCCCGGCCATTACACCGGAACCGAACAAAAAGAAGGAGAAGCGAAGAGAAAGAAGGAGAGGCGAAGAAGAAGAAGAAGAGGATGAAAGGAAGACCACGAACCGGAAGAAACTCGTCTGGAAGCAGGAAAGCTCTGCCCGCGACGACTGAGAAATCGCCCGGACAGAATTTCGGCAGCAAAATGGCAATAGTGAGGTCTTGGGTTCGGATGGTCCTATATATATAGGGCCGTCTGACGGTCGAGATGTCTCCGCACCGACCGAGGCTTCGCGGATGAGCGACACGTGGCGGCTTCCGGGTGGCCTGAGGATTCGGCGCGCCCCATCCCAGGACGGCCGCACCGCCCATATTAAATGCGGGGGGGCGCCGGCCAACCACCTTCGACACGCAGCAAGCGGGGCCGCGGTTCCGCATTAATGCGCCCGCGCCGATTCGCGTTTCTGATGGGATGCCTGACAGCGCCCCGCGCTCCCAGAATCGGCGCCTGGAATCCGGTCATCTGACACCGCATCGTCCGGCACCCGACGTGACGTCTGACGATGACAAGACGCGACGTCTGATACCTGACGTCGACGTGACATCTGATACCGACTATACGTCTGACGCCGGCGAATCGCTTGGCATTTATGAGACGCCTGACATCGGATCAACCCGCGGTACGGTCGGAATCTGGCATGCGACGAATCCACTCCTGTTCGCCCATGGTTGCTGCCCAAATAAAAGCATCGGCCAGCTCACCGTCTGACTCAGGAGTGGAGGGGGGCAACTGTTGGGAAATACCCACCGACCGACCGACCGACCCGACCGACGGTCGGAGGGGACCGACCGACCGACTGACGGCCGGAGCGACCGACTGACGGGCGCCATCACCGGCCAATTGACGGCCCATCACCGACTAATGATATGTCAGGCATACCCTTCCCGACCGACTGAACCCGGAGGTCTGATGGCCGATTCGCGTAAGACTCGCCGACCAACGGAGGGGTCCGACGCCACTCAGCTAGCCACCGACCTAGGGTCGGTCGACTCCTCCGATCGACGTACAGCCGCCGGAGCTTGTCAGTCCTGACAGCCGCGTGCGGCGCGGCCATCTAGGGACATTGTCTCGCCGAGGGCATTGTCAACCCTGACGATTTGACAGTCCCACGGCGACATGACACTTTCACGGCGACTCTGACAGTCTACAGTGAGTTGACAGTTCCTCATTTGTCTGCGCCATTAATGACGGCGCTTATACCGTGCTCCACTATATAACTCGGGGAAGGCAACAGTGCAAGGGATCCGCTCCCCCTCCCATTTCTCGACTCCAAAACCACAGGCTCGCTCCTCTCTCTCTCTCTCCCTCGATCGAGCTCTCTGTCTTTATTTCACTGTTGCCCAGTCATCTCTCTGACTTGATCGTCGGAGGGTCTCCCATCGGAGCCGCCTCCGGTCAGTGTGAACTTCTCATTTTTGCAGGGTGCACGTTCTTCGATGATCGGATGAGGCGATTGGCCGTAACAATTTTCAACGGTTGTAAGATTGAAATGAGTAAAAGAATCCATTTGCAACTCTATCCGTATTGTTCCCATATCAAACTGGTACAGAAATCCAAGTTGCATAAATATTTTTTTTTTTCAAAATTTGAGAGAATATTTTGAGTAGCACAAGGCATTCCCATCCTTGGACTTGATCCAATATCGTCGCAAGGAAAATGGTGTATTTCATGGGGATTGGACCAATTTATGAGAGTTTATATATTTTTTTTGTCTTTATTTTTTATTTTTTATTTTTTTCAATCTCGAGATTACTTGCCTGTCCTACTAACGATTTTCCTGACACTACTTTCGGAGAACGAAAGATGTTAAAAATAATAATTAAAAATCTTAAAATTAGAATTTTGAATTCCTAAATTAGAGATTCGAGGGAACATGGGTTCGGTAACTCTTGTCCTTACTCCTTTGATCATTTCCCTTATTTTATTTTTTTATTCTAGTGCGTTGTACCAGCTTTTTGGTTCACGAGATTTAATTGGTACGTCTCTTCAATGAAATGACATACCATGGGCTTTCAAAAGGAATCATTCCGCTAACTTTCATAGTGCTGATGTGACTAGTGATCTGACCATCTCATAGTTGATCATTTCAATCATTATACCACTATAGTACAAAATGATGAAGTTGCTGCAAAGGGAAGCCCGAGGCAATTGTTTTTTAAAAATATATCTAGATGATTTTGCTGAAAAAAATCAAATTTTTATAGTTATCAAAATAACTTTTTTGTAAAATAATTTAGTTCTAGTTATGCTGACAATTATCTCATACTTGTTTTATCACTCAAGTAGAATATTTTGAAAAATAAAATTAAAAAATTAATACTTCTTTCTCGAAAAAATTTGCCCAAGATTCGAGCCTAGAAAAAAAAAATTATAAATTAGACTCCTAATAAATGAGTTAAAAAGAGGAGGACATTTAATTTTTTCAGATAGCGGCAAGATATATAGTTAGGATAAATGATTGATTTTATTTTTTTTATAGAAAAAGAGTAAATACTAACAAAATAAAAATGTTATCAATGTTCATGAAGTGATTTATAGCATGATCAATTTAATCCTTACTTAAAAAATTAGTGCAAGTTCACCTAAATTCTTATAGATATTTTTTTTCATGATTTTTATATATGCTTCACATGCATTTTCATATCACTTTTGCTTTGTATACCACCATTTTTTGCATCAATATCTTTTATTAAGCACCATTTTTATTTCTCACAATTCAATTTTTTATTAATGACAACCATGATTTTATTAAATTATTTATATTTATTTTTCAAATAAGCATAAATTATCCTTACTAGCATAATCATATCGATATAAATATAGTACAATATTTAATATTATTCTCTAAATTATTTTTATCGCCGTTGATAAAGGCAAATATGTAATAATCTAATAAATTTGCTTAATCAATTTTTTTTGCAATTTTTTCAAATATATTTATGAAATTAGTGTTATATATCATTTTTTATATTTTGTCTACTATTTTTTATATTAAATAATTAAAATATTAATTGAATGGTTTGATTAGTTTTATTATAGAATAGTCGTACTAAAAATTCTGATTCCATGTGCGGCGGCCATCGGAATACTATCCATGATCAAATTGATGTTGAGTTTTTTTTTTTTTTTTGGTAGAAGGATGTTGAGGTTTCGTATAACCACTTGGGGTGGCTTTTGGGTGCCCGCTTGCCTCGGTAGGTGTTTTCGTGGGTGCTTGAGTCGCTTCTGCATGTATTTTAACCTGTACGCTATGATTGCGTGTCGCCACACGTGAGTCAGCACGGGACCCACCCATCGTGGGAAAAACCGTGTCCAGAAACAACGTGACAAAATCCACACTCACCGAGAGGACGACGACGTCACCCGGAGTGCGGGAGGGAAGAAAAACCGACCGGCAAATTTCCAGGATCGTACGGCGATGAAGCCGGCGGTAGCCGTGGGAAGTAGAGTGACGTAACTGAGTCGCGCTGGTTAGGGAAACCGGGATTTCCGCAGTTTGTTTCGGTCGCGGAGGTCAGTATTGGGCCTGGATTGGATAAAATTACCGAGGACGCCACCGATCTGAGCTATAATAATATTTTAGTCATGAGATTCCGATGTTCCAACAACTTGATTATTAGTATACGTTTGCGGCAGTCACGAGATTCCAATGTGCAGAGGATCTGAGATGGCAAAATATCGGATCCAAACTTTCCCCTGATGTCACTTCTTTCGCTTTCAAGCTTTCAATAATTTGGACGATGGTTTGTCTGCCCGAAGCTCTTGGTGTGCATCCATAGTTTTAGCGGGCCAATTAGGCTGATGAGCTAGAATACTTGGATGTCGCCATCAATATCAAAGGACAAAGGTTAAATAATTTTAAAACAACTAATATATAAGTATTGACTGATAAATTAAAATTAAATTAATAACTTTTTTATGCATTGATTTTTAGGGTGTCAAGTAATTGAGTGTTGAAGTTATTGGATGTTAGACGCTAAGGATCTAAATTTTGATCCCTCCGTGATCTTAATTTTGACTGATTTAATGTATTCGTATTCTATACTTGCTCTCTGAAATATGTTGGTGCATATTGGCCTACATATATAAGAAGGATGTATACGAAGCGTGTGTGTATGCATATATCAATTGCTTGATTTTCATAGAAATTGGTGTCTCAATCAAGATGTAAACATATTGTGAGAGTTAGTATAAAGAAAAAAAAAAACTATAATATTCTTTATTTGACAAATAACTATTTGTATATGAGTTGAAAAGGTCAAATGAGTAAAGAAGATGGTTATAGATAAAACTAACATACAGGTAATACCTTGATGCCTTCTTTTCTCCATTTATTTTGATCAACATGGATAAATAAATATTCCATCAAAAAGCTAGAATTGGTTAACTCAGAGTTGTCCCTTCAATTTGCTTTAAAATTAATCCATTTAATCTAGATAATTAATCTAGGGTTTACCATCCACGATCAAAATATAATCTAAGGGTGTTGGCAATGTTTGGGTAATGAGGTGAGCTTCTTTTCTTTTTAACTTTATGAGAATTGGTTATTGTCTTATGACTTAGGGTTGATGATGCATGGTCTAATAGTGGTTCATAGGCCTCTTCAACCAACTAAAATTAAAATTTACATAATAAGATGTTGTAAAATTAATTTTTATTTTTTTTTATTTTTGTACAATCTACTATCATATTGAGTAAAGACAATCTTTGAAGTTAGGAAAACAAAACCATAAGAGAACAACAGATTACACCCATCCAAATAAAAGTACCTATATTCTCCATTTTACATTTTGCCATCCAACTAAAGGTTTGGACTCTTTTGGTATAAATAACATTATGAATCTAGCAAACAACTAAAGAGGTATTGCTATTTTTAATGAAAACTATTATATTATTTTATAACCTATTAATGAGGACAAACTTGGGACAACCCTTCTCTACCAGAAAGATGAGATTGGTTAATTCTAAGTGATCCTTTTTATATGCTCCAAAGTTCATCCAATTAATCTAGTCTGATTATTTGCAGTAGGGTTTTGGCAACATCTTGCGAGGATGGTAAGCTCTAGTTGATATTCTATATTGCAATGCTTATGATGTATAGTCTAGTATGATTTATAACTTTTATCCAATAATTTTTAAATTAATATCTATATATAATAAGATATTTAATTTTTTTATTATTTTTGGGTTTTAACATTATTCACTCTAAGAAAATATAGTGATAATCCTTGAAATAAAAAAATATATCAAAAAAAAAAAATCAAATTCATCCAAGACATGCAATATCTACCATATAACCTATCATCCAACTTGTCGGTCAGTTCTGGATATTTTTAACTCAACTAGATTCAGAAAAAAAAAAAAATCCTGAAACTATTATTTATACTTACCATTACAAATTGATACATGTCCCAATGTTAGCAAACTAAAAATATTGCATTATTAGCATGCCTCATGGTATGAGAGAATTGATGTGATTTATAGGCGTCAGCAAATAATTATGGTATAAAATATCATGCAACATGGTACGATATTTTCTGGCACAGTACTATTGGGATCTGAAAACATTTTTCAAAAGGTAATTCCCAAAAAGATGTCCCCCTTCAATGGCACTGACGTAGATCGGAGCAAAAAATATTGGCAGTGGACCATCCGCCCTTTGTTCCAGCCAAGTCGGAAGTCTCCCAAACCCGGATGCGTTTCAGGTTTTCCCAGCCAACGGGGTTCCCATAAGCTTCCTGCCTCCACCACAGCTTAACAAAGCTATCCATTTGTCCCTCTCTCTCCAATCCTCTCCCACTCTTTATAATCTCTCCCCACCTTCGCTTCCCCGGCCTTATCCCAACCACCACCACTTCCCACTCTAACAAAAGCGAAAGCCAAAAGCCAAAAGAAACGCTTTCGAATCCATTCTTCTTTGATCTCAGCATGGACACCTCCTCCTCCTCATCCTTCTCATCATCTCCCAACGCTTCCTCCAGCATTTTTGGTTCCTTCGACCTCGAAGCCGACGCCAACCCCTCCTTCCCCTACACACCTTCCCTTTCCGGCCGGCGGTGGAGGCCCAGGTTCTTCTGCAAGTCCATCTCCACCGGCGGCGACGCCCACCACTTCCTTGACACCTGCTTTCTCTGCAAGAAGCCGATCGCTGCCGGCGATGATATCTTCATGTACAGAGGGGACGCGCCGTTTTGCAGCGAGGAGTGCAGGGAGGAGCAGATGGAGATGGACGAGGCGTTGGAGAATAACCGCAACAAGTTCTCTTCTTCTTCTATGAGAAACTCTTCTTCTTCGTCGGCGTCGTCAACGATAAAGCATAAGCCAAGCCTCATCATCCGTCAAAACTCTCGGAACGTTCATGCCATGGTTGCTGGCTGCTAGTGTATGTGTAACAATGAGAGAGGGAGATCATAAAACAAGCAAGCTCACGTTTTAAGGGATTCTCCTTTTTCATCTTTTTTTCTTCTTTCTTTTTGTTTTTTGGTTTTTGTATGGGACGAGGGAGCTTGAGTAATCTGATGTAAAGAAGAGTTTCCTAGAGTACTCCAGCAGTGGCCCAAGAGGCTTCTTCCACTTTACTTTAAGGGGAAAAAAAAAAAATTTGGAACTTGGGTTGGAGTTGTTCATAGTGTTATGTCGGATGGTGGTTTTGTGATGTAAATTTTGCACATCCAAAAGAGTTTAATTATGTTTTTTTTTTTTTTTTAATGTGAATTTTGCGCAACCAAAAGAGATTATGTTGGGCTTGTTTGGATGATAAGAGAACGTCCGGGAAAATGAACTTTGTTCCTTGAAATTTTCGGAGTCCAATGCTTTGCTTTTAAGGACAAAGCAATATACATTCTTTTTTTTTTTTTTGGTCGTTTCTTGAGAGAAGGAATTTCTTTGAGGCTTCTCCATCGCCCGCTACGGCCATTTTCTCCATTTCTGAAGCTAAAAGCCTCAGACCCAACTCACATAATTCCAGAATATTGAGTATATTGCAAAGATCATTATAGCCAGATAACCTCAAGTCTCCCTGCATTGAATACTGGTTGAAGTGGCCATCAATGTCCTCTCCAAACTGGCCATAGACCAGGTCTCGTACTCCATTTATGATTAATTCGCAGTGTAGGAGTCACCACTTCATGGTCTATCAATCATGTGGATGGAATTGGAGCGCTATAAAAGATGCAAATTCTAGTTATAAATATAGGGAACAAGCAGTAGATGGAGCAGTTGAGTTAATGACTAGCCCATTCATGGTGACAGCAGAAGAACTCTAAAGAGCCGCTCCACTTCTTGTGTATCTACTAGTCTTAACATTTCCTTTTACCAATTAACCATACTTAGCCTTTGAGAATCAAACTCAGTAGCTATGAGCTTATGACATATTGTAATTTCATCTAACTTATAAGGATGATGTTTAAGGATACTTTTTATAGTGTATTATTTTCCCCATCAAATAGCAGAAAACTTGATGAGTTTTATAAACTATTTCCTCTATTTGTCATAATTTTTTTTCCAAATAATAGAAAAAAAAAAATTTTTTTTGCCCTTCTTGAAGGATTCAAACAATGAGAAAAGTATCCTTTCATTTTTCTTTTTCGAGATTGTTCTCTTCATAATTTCCACTGCCAAACGGAGGACAAAGTTGATGGGGTCAGGAGTTGTCTCCAAGTGAATGATGGTTTTGTTGGTTTCCAATTACCTTTTTTAAACGTTTGCGTCAAGAGTTGTCTCCTAATGGCATGATGATTTTGTTGGTTTTCAATTATATTTTAAAAAATAAATTATATTTTCGATTTCTGAATTAATATGATTTTTTTAAATAATTTCTGAACCATAAAAAGCTAAAGTTTAGCTTTCCAATTATCTGAACCATTTTAATGTTATTTTTAAGAATAAATTATATCATTGATTTTTGAATTAAGCTATATTTTTTAAATGATCCTGAACCATAAAAAACTAAAATTTAGTCTCCGAACTATCTGAATCATTTTAATACTATCCTCAAATATGATTCTATAATTTTTTCTCATCGAAAGTGATTGAAAACCACCGAAAGTCTGATATGACAACCACCGTAGTGTTCTCTTCTTTTCTGATTATCTTCTAATCTTTTTCTTTGAGGAGGATAGGATCACGAAGGAAAGAGGGTTTGTATTGGGAAGAGAAGATGATGAAACTGACGTCGACTTGGTGGAAGATATTAGGATAGACGATGGAAGACAAGTGGAAGAAAAGAACAAAGCAAAGAAGGAGAATGGGGCCACGAAGAGAAAAGGATTTTCTTTCTTTTTTTTTTTTCTATTGAGATTTTAGGGACAAAAAAAAAGATAGGAAATAAGAGATTTGAGAAGGGAGTAGGTGAGGAGAGTTCAGTGAGATGGAGTGATAAAAAATTTAATATAAGAATTATGAGGAAGGAGGAGGATGCATGGGGCCATGGAGGGAAGGAGATTTCTTTCTTTCTCTTTTTTTTCATGAAAATTTTGAAGATGAGAAGAAGAAAGATGGAAGGTGAGAGATTTGAGAAAGAAGATGAAATTAGAAATTTTGGCTATATCAACAAATTTAAAAAAAAAAAATGATGTGATTCAAAATATTTTAAACCACGTTAATGCTAGTTAAGCCTTGCGAGTAAAGAATGTTTCACATAAATATCAGAGATCGTCACATTAAAATTTTTTATAAGAAAAAATCATCAAAATCATATACGAGGGTAATATTAAATCGATTTAGATAATTCATAGATTAGATTTTATTTTTTTATAATTTAAAAATTATTTAAAAATTTTGATTTAGTTTGAGAATTAAAATATAAATTTATTTTTTTTAACGTTTCTGACGGGAGTTATCTGCAGGTGGCGTGATGGTTTTGTTGGTGTCCAGTTACCTTTTTTTAACGTTTCTCGTGGTCGTCAGGGAACAACGGTTAAGCTTCAGAACACACTCTCTCCCTCTCTCTCTCTCTCTCTCTCTCTCGTGTCCTGTGCCGTGCTATAAATAGCGTGCCACCAATCCATAGATGCGACAAAACCGTGGGAATCGTCTACGTTGTTAATTTCTCTTTTTTTGCAGTAATACTTATCCCAGGACCAACAGGTTTCACCCGTGCGGCTCGTGACTCTTTTGGATGCTTCTTTGACTGCAGTGAAGTTGCCAGCGTAGGAGCTTGTCATCTTCTAGATAAATGAAATGCCTGAACACACTGGTAAATATCAAACCAATGAAAAATGCAAAATAATATTTGATGACGCCATTTTGGAATGGATTTGGCGAAAATGCTCTCTCTCACACCAATTTTGAGGAAAGATTGCGTAGGTCCATCATCGGTTTACGAGATAAAAAAAGTGTTTGAGTCAGAAAATAGAGAGGAGACAGCGGCAAGTGGGAAACAACAAAGCTATCTGGCGACTGAGTAAACATTACAATTATATATATATATATTTTTTTTTTTTAACGCATGATTCCCTCCTTAGAACTCGTGTGGTAATGCGGGGTTGTGGACAGCTTTTTATTTTTTTTTTTAATTTCCGATCCCTCCCCCATCCATCACCATGCCAGACATGTATATACTTTAGAGGCGTCGAAAACTAAAAACAAGTGCAGTAGATGGACCACGTGTTTGAAAGTCCGGTCCATACAGGGACCACTCATTAAGTTCTTCTCAAAAACACCTATCAAATTAGTCTCTTTTTGACTTTGGAGATATCCGATTGAAAAAAAAAATATAAATCTGAGCCATCCTACATTGACTAACAAAAAAGATACCACTTTAGTTTATTAGTCTGAACCATAATACCGTTACAGTAAGCCTAACTCTAGTACCACTTGTCTCTTATTTTGGATAAGATAAATGAGGATGAAAATAGATCAAATAATATCCATCCGAATCTATTTTCATCTATAAATATTTTTGGATATGGACAGACGACCGATCCATATCAAATATTCGATTCTATTTATAATTTTATTTAATTTTATATATAGCATCCAAAAATTTTACATAATATATAACCATATTAATATGATGTTAACTTATCAACTACCTACCTAGCAATATTTTGATTTTATGATTATAAAATTTAATTATCTGACTTATATCATTATTTATATCCATATTTTTAGTATCCGATTTATATCCATAATTATTTATAATAAATATGGATATGAATTTTTGCATCCAACCAATATTCATACTCATATATGTATCCATTAAACAAAATAAATATGGGTATGGATATGGATATACTAGTATCCAATCTATTTCTGATCTAATTTCAGCTCTACAATTAAAAAAATTCATATTCTTTTTGAAAATAAAGAGGAAGAATTTGTGGAAATGAAAAAGGATAAACCTGGCCTAGAATGTAAATAGTAGTATATTTTTAACTAAAGAAAAAAATCCAGCAGATTTATTGAAAGTTCTTAAAACAACAAAAAATTCTCATCTTTTAAAAGTATCTTTTCACTTGTTTATCCAAAGATAAGTACAAAGAAGGGAAAGAGAGGGAGGGGGAGAGAGAAAGAGGCAAAATAATGGGAAAAAAAAAAAGCATCATGCATCATAGCATATGGTATGGCAAGAGAAAAGCACAAATATTTGAGATTTTTAATAATTTGAAGGATATTATTACTACGTGCCGTCATTGTGCAGGGATCGCGATAGTATTTATCTTTTTATATCATTCTTCTAATAAGAGCCTTCTTTCTCCCTGTGCAATGTTGGGACACTAACATGGAAGTTTTACACTCGAGGAATCTTTTACTGAATTAGAAAAAAAGAAAAAAAGTTCAGTTGTGGACCTCTAAGAAAGCTATAGGCCGATTAACTGCATGACATTGGTAGGAAGCAAGAAATCTTATGGCCAATCTAAATAACATTGTTCGGAAGCAAGATATCGTATAATGGAACTCCCCTTCACCCAACTGAATGTCAAGACATGAAGAACCTCCACGTCTCTCCTCGAAAAAGCTCGCTCATGCTATTCAAGCTGTTATTTATAATTCATTGTTGCATTTCTGTTGTTTGAGAAGATAAATGCAATAAAAAAGTACAAGTGTTATAAAGTAAAATTGCCGTCGGTTGAACTCAAGTTTAGATCTCAAGCCTTTTCGCTATAAAAAGCTAGCATTAATTATCCATAATGTAGATTGAAATACTTTTTGGAAGGTGAAACCTAAATGAACTGAAGATTTATTGACCCATAGTAAAAGCATAACTCTTTTTTTCTCGTACAATCTTGACTGCACACTAATTTTAGGATAATAACAATTCATCAAAAGTAAAATTCAAAGAAGCAAGCTGATATTTTCCAATTTACATACTCAAAGAATCTCGTATAAGATCCATTCCACCTTATTATTTCCATGCACTCTGAAGCATATTAAGATGTAGGATAGGCAGCTGCACTGCCACAAGGGGGAAAAAAATAAAAAGAATCTCTTACAGACCATATTCATCCCTTCCCTCAGCCTAGCAAAATGGTCACCTTCTTCTTGAAGACTCAGGTCTCTTCTGCTTGTCCGAGCCAGATGTTGAAGCCTGTTCTTTCATTGAATCCATTTGAATGGCTTGCTTCAAGCATTCTACAACCTCCCTCATCTTTGGACGATCTTTCCGATTATTCACGAGACAACTGTTTGCTAACTTCGCAACTTCACGTGCAGCTTTCAGAGAATACTGATTTCTTAGTCTTGGATCCATAATCATGCTAAACTTTCTACTGTCTGCAGGAAATTGCTTCACCCATTCCAAAAGCTTCTGTTCATTTTGCGGACGATTTCTTTCGTATGTCCGCCTGCCTGTAAGGATTTCATACAACACTACTCCAAAACTCCACACATCACTCTCAATTGTGAGATGACCAGTCTGAATGTAGTCTGGAGCCGCATACCCATAAGTCCCAACAGGCTGATCAAAACGAGTTCATGATGAACATGAGAAGGTGTTTGCTTTCAATAGTATTGTGCAATTTGAAAGCAAAAATAAGAGCCAGGTAAGGTTTTACAGAGGGTAAACACCATTGAAAGAGCAAAGAATAGGAACTCTAGTGTCAATGAACATTCTGGAGCTCATAGATTTTACACCCTTCCACTATCAACATATGCATATACAGTAGCAAGGATGGAACACGAGAAGTTAAATGAAAATTTAGACAATGTTAAAAAAGTGAAGAACTTCTCTTGTAACTACACATTTGGTAAAATGTAAGAAAACTAGGAATATCAGTTTCAGAGGATGAAAGTGAGAATGTGTCACACCACTATTTCTTCTAAGTTTCTGTTTTCCTAGTAGCATTTGTCACGCAATGGATATTATGGAGTAAATGGAGAACCAATGATTACAAATCCTCGGGATAAAGTTGGTGTAGGAACCTGGTCATGGTATTTAGAAAAGCTCTCTAATAGCCTCTGAAATACAACCAGACCTTAATAAAAATCTTTTTTTAAAAAAAAAAAAATTTCAGCAAACTTTATGATATTCAAGAGGAAATATATTGCTTGTGAATTTTCTTAACTTTTCTGAGCTATTCCATTTTATCTACTTCATGTTCTTAATCTATATATCTTGTTAAACTTTCAATCTCCTCTTCTCTAGATTTTTAGAGAAACTTTTGTTGATGTACAAGTTAACTCTTTTTCCCCCCGAACTAAACCTGAATCCCAAATTTCTAGCATGTAGGGAAAGCACATGCCTTATGAAATATTAGCAAAATTATGTACCTTGTCTTTACTTTACTCTCACTCCACAGCATAATATGCCATATGAAATATTAGCAAAATTATGTACCTTGTCTTTACATTACTCTCACTCCACAGCATAATATGTCATATGCCTTTAATTTTTTTATGATTTCTGTGATATCCGACCCTAAATTTTTCCTACTGCACGAATCTTAGGGCATAAAAAAAAAACAACAAAAATAAAAAAGAAAAAAGAGAAAAAAACAAACATTGAACTCCCAATGGAAGTCTTCTTCCATGTGAATACATCGGAAAGGAAGCCGATTTTGAGGAGGATTTGGCCTCCCTCCGCCCTATAAATCTCTCCCTCTCTACTCCAAAGCTGTCCACGATGATCACCCGCCTTCCTCTCTTTTCTCCTTAATTTCTCCTATTGAAGCCACGGATACCCTCATCATGCCTGTCGAAAATCGGGGGCAAAGATCCATCGGAACCAAGGTAAAAAGCCCGAATCCTTCTTCCTCTCTTCCTTCCCCTTCTTCTCATGTCATTGTGCACAGCTGCCAACTGTCGGATTCGTCGGAAAAGCCACCAAAAACAAACCTCTATTTTTTCCTATTTTAGATGAGCCTTCTCCCCCTTTTTCCAGCCATTGCTGCCGTCGCCCTAAGTGCCGTACCCCTAAGTCATGACGTTCCACTTGTTTGCTGCCTCCCCTACAAGTGTTGGCCGCTAGTGATCAGCCAATGATAAGAAAAACAAAAAAAAAGAGACAGGTCCCCTATTTTTCCTAGTGTTCTTGTTCTTTTGTTGGCTGGCCACTTGCCGCCAGCCATCCCTTGCCCCGCTGCCGTCGATCGTCCACTGTCGAACCTCCAACTATGCCGCCGCACCCCGTCGGAGCACCAACCACCACCCGTCCTCCCTATTCGGCTAAGAGACGAAGAAAAGAAAGAAAAAGAAGAAAAGAAAAAAATAAAAGAAACAAAAGAAAAGAGAAAGAATTTTCTCTCTCCTATCTTATGTCTCTCTCTACCCTCTCTCTTTCATCTCCACTTAATCCATGAACCCTAGTATCTGTTGTCATGCTCCCCTGCTTTAAACCCAAGAAATTCTTTTGGAAAAGAGGCTCAAAATCACCTCGATATCCATGCAATTTGTCGGATCCTGACCCGATCCTTGCTAGAAATTCGTAACATCCGATCACTGTTAACCCCTATTGAGCATCTTGACATAATCCATGATGATCTTGATCATGAATTCCTCTTCTGAAGAATACGAAGATTCTATCTCTACTTCCTCTCTCTTCACCCACTTTCTTTCTCTAAGAAGATCTAGAGATTCCAGTATCGAACCATGTCTTCCTTTTCTAGGGATCCATGTTGATCCCGACAAAATGACTTGAAACTGCTTTGATATTTGTGCCGTATGTCAAACCCATGCCGGGCATGTCTAATATCTTTGAAATCCACTATTGATGAACTCTGTTGATTGATCTTGGTCTTGATCCAACCTGTGCTCCATAATTTCTTGATTGAGTCATTTAGATCTGACCCCCAGCTAGGAGATCCTGAATCTCCGATGTCCAAACAGCCTATTAGACCGACCACCCGATCAATGATCATCTTTTCTTATGATATAATTCTATTGAATTCATGGCATAGAAGTTGATTATTTTTGTGATATTTTAAATAGGATTACTTGATTTTCCTAATGAAGTCTGAAGATCTAGGACAAACGAGGTGAACAGATCTTACACTCTTTATTTATTTTTAAATTATAATATTTTTCATTCAAATAATCTGTTATTGATGAAATCATATTTTTCATAGAATAAAGATCAGCATATATGATATGAAAAGTATATTTTATTATCATCATTGATTCTATGAATATGTTTTATAAAAAATAGCATGTTTATGAAGCATAAATTTTATTATTTTTTCATCTGTATATATGTATGTTTAAAAAAAATAGAGATTTCAAAGACTCTCAAATAGCTATGAATGAATTTCTATGGGAAGGTCAACACCCCGAGTTAACATCCACAAGAAACATAGCCCCGCCAACGGATATAAAGTCGTCGGTATTGAAACAAGAATTCTGTCAATTAAGAAACATGACCATGTTATGGATATAAAGTGACCTTAGCACGAATATCTATGAGCAATATTTTGAACTATGATACGAATATTTGACAAGAATGATTTACGAATCATGTTTATGAAATATTCATGAATTTACGCGTGCATGATTATCTTTATGACTTGTTTATTATATACTCTGAAATATTTTATTTTGTAATATGTGTTATTTTCTAAATATTATATTAGCATGAAAAAAATTCATTCTTGATCTAGTAAGAAAGTGTAGGTTCTACTTACTAAGCTAGTGTAGCTCATATCTTTTTCTTTTTTTGTCCAGATGAATAAGATTAGGAATGAAGGATGATCTAGGCTTGAGGGTCTACACTAGCGAGCTTAGAGATTTACAGCTGAATCTTAATTTATAGAATAATTATAGACTTGTAATCAACTATTGATAAATTTTAAAATATGGGTTTGATATATATGATTTCGGATTTAGATACTTTGAATCAATCTTGGTTTAATTACTTGACGAATGATGGATTTGAATCTTTATTATATTTTTTTATGATAGATTTTAGCTGATTATAATTGATAGGCTTCATGTTATTGAAGACGGCATCCTTCAGTAGCATGGCCCTGTTATGTCCCGAATTTGGAACGTAACAATTTCAAACAATAATACAAGCAATTAACTCCTTTTCCATCATGTCTATTCTATATATATATATCTAATCGACATGCCTCTTGGTGGCTATGTATTTATTATATCAGATATTATCACATTAGAGAGTATGCACAGTCTAGTTAAAAAAAATGGTCATATATGCATGAGTTGCCATTTTGAAGTGGAAGTTAGTACCTTAAACAGTAAATCGATCAACTATAGGGTCAAATCTGTAGCATGTCCATCTATTGAACATTAGTGTCATAGCAAGCAAACAAATCAATCTATAGTGGAAATGTATAGACATAACCATAACCACAACCATTTATCTTTATCCCACCTATTAGGGTTTGTTTTTTGGCAAATTCTCGTTCACAAGCATTCCTATTTGGGCTACCTTTGACACAAGGAGGAACCCTATGGACATCCAATATTACATCTAGGAATGCAGCAAGTCTATGAAGTCATGTATAATAAATAACCTGTACTTTTAAGTTATTCCAAGATCTTATGTGAACCACAATCATCATCAGAAATGCATGTCCAAAGAATCTCCTGACTAGCTGTATGTTTTTTTTTTTTTAATCTGTATTAAGGGCTAACACCTCACATTTTCAAACATAAAAAAAGGGGGGGAAAACAGGTAACCACTATTAAAACATACCAAGTTGAGCTGAACATCCATTTGACCTAATATGAAGAATTTACATAAACAAGTTAGCAGAGGTAACTGATTCAAATGAATAATCTTCATAAAGAAAATGCAACATTACCGCTGTAGAGACATGGGTGTTCCCTTCCTTTGGTCCTTCCCTTACCAGGCCAAAGTCTGATAGCTTTGGCCTAAATTCCTTATCTAGTAGCACGTTAGATGCTTTGAAATCCCGATATATCACCTGCCCAAATAATATAGAAGGCTATGATTAAAAGCTGCAAACAAGCAAAACTTGTATTACACTTGCCGATGAACAAAACAGAATTATAAAATAAATAAAAAACCAACAGACACTGCCATTACAAAGCCAATATCTGGCATCCTATGAT